>NC_068446.1:39509279-39656779 GCF_023373465.1 Oncorhynchus keta | reverse complement strand
CTGCATTCCTCAATCAGTCTTGCTGCACAAATTTGTTTGAATGCCACATAATTTACATAGCAGTCGGGCATCAGATAGCGATATCATATTGATGCGGTTAATGACATGATAAACACTTGTCTAGGCGTTGGGAGATTTGGTGCACGACTGCAATGTCTGATGCTGTAGTTGATATATCAGCTATACTGGCAGACAGTGGGAGTGACAATGGAAATAAAGGGGCGTGGTTTCACACACACACCATACTTGAATGGGCTGTACTCTAACCATTTGTACATTGTTACAACACTGTATATAGACATAATATGACATTTGAAATGTCTTTATTCTTTTGGAACTTCTATGAGTGTAATGTTTACTGTTCATTTTATTTATTAATTTCACTTTTGTTTATTATCTATTTCACCTGCTTTGGCAACGTTAACATATGTTTCCCGTGCCAATAAAGCTCCTTGAATTGAATGGAAAGAGATGGGAAGAGGAGGGAGAGAGAGAGGTGGGGAGAGGAGGGAGAGAGAGAGGTGGGGAGAGGAGAGAGAGTGATGGGGATAGTGGGAGAAAGAGGTGGGGAGAGGAGGGAGAGAGAGAGGTGGGTAGAGGAGAGAGAGTGGTGGGGATAGTGGGAGAAAGAGGTGGGGAGAGGAGGGAGAGAGAGAAAGAGTTGAGGAGGGAGAGAAAGAGGTGGGGAGAGAGAGAAGTGGGGAGAGGAGAGAGAAAGATTGAGAGAGAGAGAGGTGGGGGTGAAAGTGGTGGGGAGAGGAGGGAGAGAGAGAAAGAGGTGAGGAGGGAGAGAGAGAGAGAAAGAGGAGGGAGAGAGAGAGAGGTGGGAAGATGAGGGAGAGAGCGAGATATGGGTGGGAGAGAGAAGTGGGGAGAGGAGGGAGGTAAGAGGTGGAGAGAGAGAGAAGTGGGGAGAGGAGAGAGGAGGGAAGATGAGGGAGAGAGTGAGATATGGGTGGGAGAGAGAAGTGGGGAGAGGAGGGAGAAAGAGGTGGAGAGAGAGGTTGGGAGAGGAGGGAGAAGAGGGAGAGAGAGAGAGAAGTGGAGAGAATGAGAACACTAACCTCCTTATTTGCTATTTAAAGAATCTAAGCAGAGCCAGCATTACCAGAAAGGCAGAAAATAGCTGTGATGTTTGTAAAGGGAGAGAGAAAGAGGCTTGTGTGTGTGTGAATAGATGCAGTAGCAGCCCCATTGCACCAAACAGCTGCCAGATGTCATCTCCTATCTGAAATAAAGCACATTGTTACCCAGTTTGGATTTGCTATGTCATTAGATTGTTGTTTTCATGCCTTGCTGGGCAAGATAGCCTGTTTTCCGCATGCTTCTTCTCCATATGAACCTATTCACCCCAAAGGCAACGTTGTCTGCGTCATCATACTTCTATTTGTATCAGATTGCTTCCAAATTATGAGCTGTTATGTCAAGAAACCTGTCTGGTAAATTTATATTAAAACATTTCCATTGTCAGATTCGCCAGAATGTTTTTTTTCGTTTAGTCTTGAGTTCAGGCAGTGAGTTACCGCTGGTGCAATGTGAGTCGCATAGCGCCCCTCCCTGGCCTGAACCATAGGCGGCTGGCTGCCCGTTGCCGCATCCCGTCCCGCTTTGCCACAGGTCTGCATTCGTATCCAAATCTGCCAATCTTCTCTCCAGTCCCTCCCTCTCTTCCCTCCCCCTTCTCCTTATCCTCCTCCTCCTCCCCCCGCCCGCAGACCACCAACAATGCTCTCCAGTTTCTAGACACACGACTCTCCGGTAAAGTGGCTCTGCATCGTTTTATCATACCTCAGTGCTCTGCATCGGTAACGGTATGTATATGTCTATAGCAAGTTATCTTGGTTAAACGGTTTTACAACAAATATACGGAATGACTACCCTAGCCTATAGGTTTTGTCTGTTCTATGATTTCGTTTGTTTTCATTTAATTGATCACTGGTAGACTGTTTACCGAAGTGTACGTACGGATAGACTCGTAGGGTGGTGACTGTCTCCTCTCCCGTTATCTATCCTCAGATAGATAATACATTTAATTTCAATGTATTTCATCAGAAACTTTATGAACACATTTAACGACACCTCGGAGTTAACCATCCGTATGCTATTTCCATTTACAGTTTGACTACACATTTAATTCATATGATTTCAATATAATATTTACCGTGACAGTAATTTGTTGAAAACTTGCCAAAGACAGTATTAAATCATTAAATAATCAGATTCATTTAAACCTACCTTGACATATGGGACAGCAGTACGGGCTACTTACTGTACGTTCAGGTGACGGATTTCAACCACTCCTTCCCTTTATCCAACGCAACTGGATTAACGGTCTGTAAGGTAAAGCTTGGACGCACGCATGTGGTATAATGCGTTTTAATATTGAACTGTATCAGGTTGACGAATGTAGCCTTTGTATTCATTAGACTTTAGTTTTGAATAGATTGAGATATGGATGCGATTAAATACATTGGCGCAGTAGATTGCTGTTTTGTTTCCCCTGAGCTCCTTGAGCTATAGTTCGATTCCTCTCGCTTGATTGGATGATGTAGGTTTATTGAACTGTGGAGATCGACCTTGTTGCGTGTATGACCTAGCTTGCCTCTCGGTTCAATCGAGGACAATTTAGAATCTCACAAGGACGCGCAAACGCCCCTATATCCTGCAAAATGGACTATAACGAAGTGTTAAGGCTCGTGCACGTTCCTCAGAATGTCTGGATTTGCTAAAGATATCCGGGGGGCATTAAACGTAAACTAGATGAATTAGTCATATTTGTTCATGTCACGTTCACTCTGTTGAATGTGGTTCTTTGTTCAACATTACCTTCTGCGTTATGCTTATGAATGAAACAAATATCATGCTGTAAAGAGATGGTGGGAGATAATTATATTCCTGCTTTTGAATCAATGCGATCAGCACCCTTTTCGTTTAAGACTCAAGAGCAATGTTGTAACCTATGGCTACTAGCGCTGGGTGCATTGGGAATATCCCAGGCCTCTCCAGTGACTCAGCAATGGTCCCTATGACTCAGACGCAGCATGTATGATGTGTGTGTGTGTGTGCGTGTGTGTCTGTATGACTTGAGGGGCTGATGAATGGAAATAATGATCGACAGCAAGGATGAGACGGGGGATTCAAATGATGTTACTCAAGCCTGAATTGAAACGATGACGCATTAATGCTTGTACTGCATTATAATGAAGGTTTATGTAAATGAACGATTTATCCATTAGTGTGACTGTAAAGTGGAGACGTTTCTTTAAAAAAGAAAATATACATATATCAGGCTCGCAGGCGTGCATTCTGGGGTGATGTTTTGAATCCCAACGTACACACACTGAACAATCGGAACATATTGCAGCTCTCACTCACCCACCAGGGTCAAGTGAAAGTGCACTAGATTGACAGTGAGCTAAATGTGTCTGTGGGCTAGAGACACGAGTCATTTGATAAACCTGTTTGGTTGTTCTCTACAAGCTAGCTATATCACTCGTAATCTTTTGTTTCTCTGACCTTCGTAGAGCTATTAGCTTGCTTTAGGGTAAGGTGGGATACCTAGTCACTGAATGCCTTCAACTGAAATGTATCTTCCACATTTAATCCTCTGAATCAGAGAGGTGGGGGGACTGCCATAAATCAACATCCACGTCTTCAGCACCCAGAGAACAGTGGGTTAAACTGCCTTACTCAGAACGACAGATTTTTACCTTGTCAGCTCAGGGATTTGATGCAGCAACCTTTATGGTTACTGGCCCAACGCTCTAACCACTAGGCTACCTGCCGCCCCGCCCCTCTAACCACTAGGCTACCTGCCGCCCCGCCCCTCTAACCACTAGGCTACCTGCCGCCCCGCCCCTCTAACCACTAGGCTACCTGCCGCCCCCGCCCCTCTAACCACTAGGCTACCTGCCGCCCCGCCCCTCTAACCACTAGGCTACCTGCCGCCCCGCCCCTCTAACCACTAGGCTACCTGCCGCCCCGCCCCTCTAACCACTAGGCTACCTGCCGCCCCGCCCCTCTAACCACTAGGCTACCTGCCGCCCCGCCCCTCTAACCACTAGGCTACCTGCCGCCCCCCCCCCCTCTAACCACTAGGCTACCTGCCGCCCCGCCCCTCTAACCACTAGGCTACCTGCCGCCCCAGGATAGCTAAAGGCATCTGCACGCTTCCCATCCTATATATTATGACGCTGATGATGTTTGTGACGTTTTTGTTCATTTTGGGTCTTCGGCAAGGTTTTTTTTTTCTGCTCTTTGTGAACACAGCATTTTTCCTTGAGGCAAGCAGGAAGTCTACGAACCTTCGGTCATTGGTCAACAATAGGGATTCTTCAATGAACAAAGCCTTAAGTCAGACATTTGATAACTGCAGGCAACAGAGACTACAGAAGTGTGTTGCCCTTTTTAATTATGGAGTGTGGTGCCAACTGTAGATTATAGAGCGTGTTGCCCTTTTAATTATGGAGTGTGGTGCCAACTGTAGATTATAGAGTGTGTTGCCCTTTTAATTATGGAGTGTGGTGCCAACTGTAGATTATAGAGTGTGTTGCCCTTTTTAATTATGGAGTGTGGTGCCAACTGTAGATTATAGAGCGTGTTGCCCTTTTTAATTATGGAGTGTGGTGCCAACTGTAGATTATAGAGTGTGTTGCCCTTTTAATTATGGAGTGTGGTGCCAACTGTAGATTATAGAGTGTGTTGCCCTTTTAATTATGGAGTGTGGTGCCAACTGTAGATTATAGAGTGTGTTGCCCTTTTAATTATGGAGTGTGGTGCCAACTGTAGATTATAGAGTGTGTTGCCCTTTTAATTATGGAGTGTGGTGCCAACTGTAGATTATAGAGTGTGTTGCCCTTTTAATTATGGAGTGTGGTGCCAACTGTAGATTATAGAGTGTGTTGCCCTTTTTAATTATGGAGTGTGGTGCCAACTGTAGATTATAGAGTGTGTTGCCCTTTTAATTATGGAGTGTGGTGCCAACTGTAGATTATAGAGTGTGTTGCCCTTTTTAATTATGGAGTGTGGTGCCAACTGTAGATTATAGAGCGTGTTGCCCTTTTTAATTATGGAGTGTGGTGCCAACTGTAGATTATAGAGTGTGTTGCCCTTTTAATTATGGAGTGTGGTGCCAACTGTAGATTATAGAGTGTGTTGCCCTTTTTAATTATGGAGTGTGGTGCCAACTGTAGATTATAGAGTGTGTTGCCCTTTTTAATTATGGAGTGTGGTGCCAACTGTAGATTATAGAGTGTGTTGCCCTTTTAATTACAGTCCCATTCATTCAGTTGTGATCACCAGGTTTCTAGGAAACCGAGGGATTGAATAACCATATCCATAACAATCTGGACATTCCACATCAACAGACAAAAGCTTGATAAACAGTAGCGGTGGTCTGCCAAGTCATTTAGGAGGCATAATCAGGTGATCCTACTTTATCCACTTTAAGTCCATTTCTATTTGAAGGACATTTGCGATTACTGTCGTCATTATATGTGTACATTTTGCTACAACACCTTTCAGGAATGGTTTCAAATCAATGGAGTCTTAGCCAGTCAACAGGGTGCTTACTTCCTCATCTGTCAGGATTTGGGATTGGGTTTGAAACAATGAGCCACTCTCACTCTGAAATTAGGAGTGTTGGTTCACGACCTGGCCGACAGTTGCATGTCTGGGGAAATATGTTCGGGAACTTATGTAATCACTGGCCTGAGACCTAATTTAGATAACCTAATTTGTTGAAGTGAAGTGCAATCTATGAATAACTACAGGTAATCATACACACACAGACTCTCTCTCACACGCACGCACGCACACACACACACACACACACACACACACACACACACACACACACACACACACACACACACACACACACACACACAGACAGGCACACACACACACACACACACACACACACACACACACACACACACACACACACACACACACACACACACACACACACACACACACACACTGGCAGACAGGCACACACACGCACACACACACACACACACACACACACACACACACACACACACACACACACACACACACACACTGGCAGACAGGCACACACACACACACACACACACACACACACACACACACACACACACACACACACACACACACACACACACTGGCAGACAGGCACGCACACACACACACACACACACACACACACACACACACACACACACACACACACACACACACACACACGAACACGCACACACACACACACACACACACACACACACACACACACACTGGCAGACAGGCACAAGGAGGAAAGACATTGCGATTACCGTTGTCATTAAACATGTATAATTTGCCACAACGACACTGCATGGTTTCAAAGATGGGCCAATGTGCTTTACATGAGGCTGGGATTTAGTCTCGCTAGCCTAGCTTGGTTTAACCAGACTAAGATTTACCCTCAAGCATGCCTCAGCATTGAGTTTCCTCATCAGAGTATGTGATTAAGTTAAACAGCTATTAGACCACTGAAGAACTACTCTACTGCAATATTCTGAAGTAGATTACGAGACTCTTCTAGTATTGAGGGACTAGTATGTAAATGCAGTAACAGTAGCTCTCAAATCAACTTGAACCATTTCACTTCCATCCCAGTCAGACTCTGTGTGAATCGTTTCACTTCCATCCCAGTCAGACTCTGTGTGAATCGTTTCACTTCCATCCCAGTCAGACTCTGTGTGAATCGTTTCACTTCCATCCCAGTCAGACTCTGTGTGAATCGTTTCACTTCCATCCCAGTCAGACTCTGTGTGAATCGTTTCACTTCCATCCCAGTCAGACTCTGTGTGAACCGTTTCCCAGTCAGACTCTGTGTGAATCGTTTCACTTCCATCCCAGTCAGACTCTGTGTGAATCGTTTCACTTCCATCCCAGTCAGACTCTGTGTGAATCGTTTCACTTCCATCCCAGTCAGACTCTGTGTGAATCGTTTCCCAGTCAGACTCTGTGTGAATCGTTTCACTTCCATCCCAGTCAGACTCTGTGTGAATCGTTTCCCAGTCAGACTCTGTGTGAATCGTTTCACTTCCATCCCAGTCAGACTCTGTGTGAATCGTTTCACTTCCATCCCAGTCAGACTCTATGTGAATCGTTTCACTTCCATCCCAGTCAGACTCTGTGTGAACCCTAAACAATTTGAGTCACTGGTTGCTTTTAAGCCCTAGAAGGATGGAAAATGACCAGGCTCTCCTTATAGTTCCAAACCAGATCACATGGTTCCACTTATCAGTGAAGTCTGTCAGACCAGCGCTCACCATTTACCAGGCAACGACTGGAAAACCTTCTGTACCACGACAACGGCTGGAACGCCTCCTGTACCACGACAACGGCTGGAACGCCTCCTGTACCACGACAACGGCTGGAACGCCTCCTGTACCACGACAACGGCTGGAACGCCTCCTGTACCACGACACCGGCTGGAACGCCTCCTGTACCACGACAATGGCTGGAACGCCTCCTGTACCACGACAACGGCTGGACACCTCCTGTACCAATACAACGGCTGGAACACCTCCTGTACCTCTACAATGGCTGGAACACCTCCTGCACCACGACAACGGCTGGAACTCCTCCTGTACCACGACAACGGCTGGAACGCCTCCTGCACCACGACAACGGCTGGAACACCTCCTGTACCTCTACAACGGCTGGAACGCCTCCTGTACCACGACAACGGCTGGAACGCCTCCTGGACCACGACAACGGCTGGACACCTCCTGTACCAATACAACGGCTGGAACACCTCCTGTACCTCTACAACGGCTGGAACACCTCCTGTACCACGACAACGGCTGGAACACCTCCTGTACCAATACAACGGCTGGAACACCTCCTGTGCCAATACAACAGCTGGAACACCTCCTGTACCACGACAACGGCTGGAACACCTCCTGTACCACGACAACGTCTGGAAAACCTCCTGTACCTCTACAACGTCTGGAACACCTCCTGTACCTCTACAACGGCTGGAACACCTCCTGTACCACGACAACGGTTGGAACAACTCCTGTACCAATACAACGGCTGGAACACCTCCTGTGCCAATACAACGGCTGGAACACCTCCTGTACCGCGACAACGGCTGGAACACCTCCTGTACTGCGACCACTGGCTTGAACACCTCCTGTACCGCGACAACGGCTGGAACACCTCCTGTACCGCGACAACGGCTGGAACACCTCCTGTACCTCCACAACGGCTGGATCACCTCCTGTACCACGACAACGGCTGGAACTCCTCCTGTACCACGACAACGGCTGGAACGCCTCCTGTACCACGACAACGGCTGGAACGCCTCCTGTACCACGAAAACGGCTGGAACGCCTCCTGGACCACGACAACGGCTGGACACCTCCTGTACCAATACAACGGCTGGAACACCTCCTGTACCTCTACAACGGCTGGAACACCTCCTGTACCACGACAACGGCTGGAACACCTCCTGTACCAATACAACGGCTGGAACACCTCCTGTGCCAATACAACAGCTGGAACACCTCCTGTACCACGACAACGGCTGGAACACCTCCTGTACCACGACAACGTCTGGAAAACCTCCTGTACCTCTACAACGTCTGGAACACCTCCTGTACCTCTACAACGGCTGGAACACCTCCTGTACCACGACAACGGCTGGAACTCCTCCTGTACCACGACAACGGCTGGAACGCCTCCTGTACCACGACAACGGCTGGAACGCCTCCTGTACCACGACAACGGCTGGAACGCCTCCTGGACCACGACAACGGCTGGACACCTCCTGTACCAATACAACGGCTGGAACACCTCCTGTACCTCTACAACGGCTGGAACACCTCCTGTACCACGACAACGGCTGGAACACCTCCTGTACCAATACAACGGCTGGAACACCTCCTGTGCCAATACAACAGCTGGAACACCTCCTGTACCAATACAACGGCTGGAACACCTCCTGTGCCAATACAACGGAACACTGGAAAAACACCTCCTGTACCACGACAACGTCTGGAACACCTCCTGTACCTCTACAACGGCTGGAACACCTCCTGTACCTCTACAACGGCTGGAACACCTCCTGTACCAATACAACGGCTGGAACAACTCCTGTACCAATACAACGGCTGGAACACCTCCTGTGCCAATACAACGGCTGGAACACCTCCTGTACCACTACAACGGCTGGAACACCTCCTGTACTGCGACCACTGGCTGGAACACCTCCTGTACCGCGACAACGGCTGGAACACCTCCTGTACCGCGACAACGGCTGGAACACCTCCTGTACCTCGACAACGGCTGGATCACCTCCTGTACCACGACAACGGCTGGAACACCTCCTGTACCTCTACAACGGATGGAACACCTCCTGTACCTCTACAACGGCTGGAACACCTCCTGTACCTCTACAACGGCTGGAACACCTCCTGTGCCAATACAACGGCTGGAACACCTCCTGTACCGCGACAACGGCTGGAACACCTCCTGTACTGCGACCACTGGCTGGAACACCTCCTGTACCGCGACAACGGCTGGAACACCTCCTGTACCGCGACAACGGCTGGAACACCTCCTGTACCTCGACAACGGCTGGATCACCTCCTGTACCACGACAACGGCTGGAACACCTCCTGTACCTCTACAACGGCTGGAACACCTCCTGTACCTCTACAACAGCTGGAACACCTCCTGTACCTCTACAACGGCTGGAACACCTCCTGTACCTCTACAACGGCTGGAACACCTCCTGTACCTCTACAACGGCTGGAACACCTCCTGTACCAATACAACGGCTGGAACACCTCCTGTACCTCTACAACGGCTGGAACACCTCCTGTACCAATACAACGTCTGGAACACCTCCTGTACCACGACAACGGTTGGAACACCTCCTGTACCAATACAACGGCTGGAACACCTCCTGTACCTCGACAATGGCTGGAACACCTCCTGTACCTCGACAATGGCTGGAACACCTCCTTGTAAATACAACGGCTGGAACACCTCCAGTACCAATACAACGGCTGGAACACCTCTTGTACCTCGACAATGGCTGTCACCTCCTGTACCACGACAACGGCTGGAACACCTCCAGTACCAATACAACGGCTGGAACACCTCCTGTACCAATACAACGGCTGGAACACCTCCTGTACCACGACAACGGCTGGAACACCTCCAGTACCGGATATATCTCCATCTTATTGTGAACACCTCTGTCACATTCAGATCCTTGAGGAAAGGAGACAAGGAAAGGAAGATACTAGAACTGCCAGGCTCTGAAATGACTCCAGTAGAAAGAACAGGCTCAGAGAGTGCAGTAGTTCTGGGGCTCCCGAGTGGCGCAGCGCTCTAAGGCACTGCATCCCAGTGCTAGAGGCTTCACCACAGACTCTGGTTCGATTCCAGGCTGTATCACAACCTTGTCCCATAGGGTGGTGCACAATTGGCCCAGCGTCGTCCGGGTTTGGCCGTTTAGGCTGTCATTGTAAATAAGAATTTGTTCTTAACTGACTTTCCTAGTTAAATAAAGGTTAAATAAAACAGTTAATTAAAGTGAGCAGTCTCCTTGCCTGCTGTGTTGGGGTACAGAGAGAGCCAGCTGTCTAAGGCTACTGTGGTGCTGAGGGGCTGTGTGGCCGTTCACCCTCTCTCTCTCTGCAGTGAGTACACGCTCCCTTTGAAATGCAGTGGGTAGGTAGGACAGGACAGATTTCTCTATCTTTCACACAGACACACACCATCATTCTCTCTATATGGTCTGTTTCTTGGTAGAAGGATAGAAAGATAGTCTAGAGAAAATGAGAAAGGGAGAGCAGTCACGTCACAGACAGGGCATTATTGCTGAAAGCAAGCATATTGGGCTGAGGCGACCGTTCCCCTTAAGCATAGCAGTAAACATTAATCCTCTACTGCGGAGCTCTATTCCCACTGGTCGTCCTGCACCATCTTCCCCCCTGATCCCAGATCTGCTGACTGCACCTGGTGCACCAGGCATCCAATTTGCCTGCCACCTAGGCTCTAAGGCGCTTGGACTCAAACCAGCCGTGCAAGCTAAGACGGTCCTTTTGGGAAGCTACATTTCACGTAGGCTACAGCTCTCCCTTTTTTATGTTTTTTGACGTAGAGTTCCATACTGAAATTATCCCTGAGGAAACTAGATGATTAGGTTTGTTACCATGCTGGCTTGGCGTCGTTCTCATGATATGTGTAAGTCGCTCTGGATAAGAGCGTCTGCTAAATGACTTAAATGTAAATGTAATGTGTTGCAGCTATTCTTGATTTTATTTGTGTATTGTGTTAGCCTTCAAAGGAATAAAGAAACACGCCTCAAGCTTTAACATAAATTCCCAACTCCAACGAGGGACAAAATCCAAATCCTAAATCCAGTGGGAGACAAAACATAATTGTGGGCTGAGAGTTTTGAGTACGTAACCATCATAACTGCCACGTCAATACCGGAAATCTGTTGTCCAAAAATAATCCTGCCTAAATATTTTACATATGTCTTCGCGCTCAACATTCACTCGAAGAGACATATCTACGGCGTTGCTGTTTTAAAATAAACTGGTTGCAACCAATCTGTAACCCCAAACTGCCTACTAGCAGTTCTGAAATCCACCCTAAACTACCGACTAGCAGTTCTGAAATCCACCCTAAACTGCCGACTAGCAGTTCTGAAATCCACCCTAAACTGCCGACTAGCAGTTCTGAAATCCACCCTAAACTGCCTACTAGCAGTTCTGAAATCCACCCTAAACTGCCGACTAGCAGTTCTGAAATCCACCCTAAACTGCCGACTAGCAGTTCTGAAATCCACCCTAAACTGCCGACTAGCAGTTCTGAAATCCACCCTAAACTGCCTACTAGCAGTTCTGAAATCCACCCTAAACTGCCGACTAGCAGTTCTGAAATCCACCCTAAACTGCCGACTAGCAGTTCTGAAATCCACCCTAAACTGCCGACTAGCAGTTCTGAAATCCACCCTAAACTGAGAGTAAATTCCCAGGCCCTCTTCCTCTCCATGTAGAGTGGCTGAAAGGCCTCCAGGCAAGCAAGCAGTGGTTTACTCGATAGCCACACCAATTTTACACCAAATTAGTTTTCTGAGTAACTTTTCTTTAGGGGAATTGCTATCTCTGTCAGATTTCCTGAACTCTGAAAGATTTGGAAGGACTCAGTGTCCCGAAATAAGATTTGTGAGATGGGAAAGAATGGAGAATGTTCTTTGTCTCCCTCTCTCTCTCTCTCTCTCTCTGGGTTTTCTCAACTCGAGTGATGATATCACTTGTCAGTGTGTTGAAGGCCACTATGATAGTTATTTTTCATAATACCTGTCTCCTGGTTGTCCATTTGACCCCGTGACCCTGTCTTGGGTTGTCATGAAGATGGATGACATGTCACTGTGCATCAACTCATTGGGGACCTGAAACCTGACACCTCTGGCCTTTTGCGATGCTCAGCATAACAAGAATATTTGACAAGTGACGACAAGCTTGTTTTTTGTTGTTGTCATACAGTGAAAACAATCCAATATCCAAAGTACTCCAATATGTTACTGACTGTGTGGGCTGTATATTAGCTGTGGTTACACAAGCACAACATTCTGGATGCAATTAGTATTCATTACCAACTTGTTATCGTTTGCATCCTGCGGCCTCATGCAATTGACTTCCCTAAATCTGAATGATTTAATAAGAGAAGTCAAAACAAGGATCTATGGATAATTCATTTATATTTTTTATTACTGTTCTGTCTCCCCTCGCAGCTTCTTACGTAATAGTCAATCAAGCTCCTTATAGTAGCCTACATAGAGATAGAATGGAATAAGGGGAAAATTTAGACATGATTTTATATGAAATATAGTAAAACGGGAGGGAAAGAGATGGTTTGATCAGGAGAGTTGATCAGGAATGTTGGAGGTGAGATATTTATTATATGAGATTTAGTAAAATGGGAGGGAAAGAGATCAGGAGAGTTGGAGGTGAGATATTTATTATATGAGATTTAGTAAAATGGGAGGGAAAGAGATCAGGAGAGTTGATCAGGAGAGTTGATCAGGAGAGTTGGAGGTGAGATATTTATTATATGAGATTTAGTAAAATGGGAGGGAAAGAGATCAGGAGAGTTGATCAGGAGAGTTGGAGGTGAGATATTTATTATATGAGATTTAGTAAAATGGGAGGGAAAGAGATCAGGAGAGTTGATCAGGAGAGTTGGAGGTGAGATATTTATTATATGAGATTTAGTAAAATGGGAGGGAAAGAGATCAGGAGAGTTGGAGGTGAGATATTTATTATATGACATAGAGTAAAATGGGAGGGAAAGAGATGGTTTGATCAGGAGAGTTGGAGGTGAGATATTTATTGGAAGTGTGTCTATGACCTTTGACCCACACAGGGTCTCTATATGCCCCCTGTGTCAAATCAAATTAAATGTTATTGGTCACAAACATATGGTTAGCAGATGTTATTGCGAGTGTAGCGAAATGTTCCGACCGTGCATTAATATCTAACAAGTAATCTAACAATTTCACAACAACTACCTTATTTAACAACAACTATGTAAAGGGGTGAATAAGGATATGTACATATAAATATATGGATGAGCGACGGCCGAACAGCATAGACAAGATGCAGTAGATGGTATAGAGTACAGTATGAGATATGAGATGAGTATAGTAGTGTATGTAAACATTATATAAAGTGGCATTGTTTAAAGTGATTAGTGATACATTTATTACATCCAATTTTTAATTATTAAAGTGGCTAGAGATTTGAGTCAGTGTGTTGGCAGCAGCCACTCAATGTTAGTGGTGGCTGTTTAACAGTCTGATGGCCTTGAGATAGAAGCTGTTTTTCAGTCTCTCGGTCCCAGCTTTGATGCACCTGTACTGACCTCGCCTTCTGGACGATAGTGGGGTGAACAGGCAGTGGCTCGGGTGGTTGTTGTCCTTGATGGTGGTAGTGATGTCATGGCTGGCACAGTGTGGGTACACTGTGAGCATCCCAGGTCTCTAGGAGACGATTGCCACAGCGCCAATCCCCTACTGTTGCCCTTTTCTGTCTATCTGTGTGCCTGCCTGGTTATGTATCTCTTCACTCTACTGCCTGTATCTCTTCAGACAGACTGCCTGGTTATGTATCTCTTCACTCTACTGCCTGTATCTCTTCAGACAGACTGCCTGGTTATGTATCTCTTCACTCTACTGCCTGTATCTCTTCAGACAGACTGCCTGGTTATGTATCTCTTCACTCTACTGCCTGTATCTCTTCAGACAGACTGCCTGGTTATGTATCTCTTCACTCTACTGCCTGTATCTCTTCAGACAGACTGCCTGGTTATGTATCTCTTCACTCTACTGCCTGTATCTCTTCAGACAGACTGCCTGGTTATGTATCTCTTCACTCTACTGCCTGTATCTCTTCAGACAGACTGCCTGGTTATGTATCTCTTCACTCTACTGCCTGTATCTCTTCAGACAGACTGCCTGGTTATGTATCTCTTCACTCTACTGCCTGCCTATGTGTCCTCTAACTATCTCTCCATCCTTATACTCATTCTCGGTTTCATAGTCTATCTGTGTCCTCTATCTCTCCTTGTCTCTCTGTCTTGATACTGATGAAGGTGAAATATACTTAGTTTGATCCTTTCCTCTTGTTGTATATTATTATAGCACATCCTTCCTCACTGGTCAGAGAAGATTGGCATGTGAGAGCAGTATGATGCCAGCCCAGCCTATATATCCAACTGTTAGCTTCCTGGGGCTTATTCTGTCTGATCCGAGCAGTAAGGTATGGAGCCTTGCATGCCGACTAAACCGGGCTTGCGCCATCGCGAGCGTGTTGATATTGTCCATCCACACCAGACGTGATCAGGACACGGAGGTTGAAATATCAAAACAAACTCTGAACCAACTATATTAATTTGAGGACAGGTCAAAACACATTAAACATTCATGGACATTTCATTTGTCCTGGGATATAAACATTGGGTTATTATTTTACCTGAAATAATGCACAAGGTAATTTTTTTCAGGATTTTTGTAGAACTCGTGTGTCCTCTACTCCGACAATGAATCCACAGATCAAAGGGGAAACCTAGTTAGTTTCTAGTAATCTCTCCTCCTTCAGGCTTTTTCTTCTTTGGACTTAATATGGCGGTTGGCAACCAACTTTAAGGGGCATTACCATCACTAACTGGACTGGAGTGTGGACCTCAGTTCATCTTTCAATCATCTACGTGGGTGTAAGCTCGTGAAAACCAATGAGGAGGTGGGAGAGGCGGGACTTGCAGTGTGTCACGCGTCTAAAAATATAACCATGTTCTATTTTAGCACCTGGCTATTGCAGATGCTCGTTGACCCGCGTGAGAAGTTTGGATGAAATGATTGAATAACATGTACAGTACCAGTCAAAGGTTTTGACACACCTACTCATTCAAGGGCTTTTCTGTATTTTTTTACTATTGTCTACATTGTAGAACAATATTGAAGACATCAACACTATGAAATAACACATATGGAGTGGCAGGTAGCCTAGTGGTTAGAGCGTTGGACTTGTAAACAAAAGGTTGCAAGATCGAATCCCTGAGCTGACAAGGTAAAAATGTGTCGTTCTGCCCCTGAACAAGGCAGTTAACCCACTGTTCCTAGGCCAGTTAACCCACTGTTCCTAGGCCAGTTAACCCACTGTTCCTAGGCCAGTTAACCCACTGTTCCTAGGCCAGTTAACCCACTGTTCCTAGGCCAGTTAACCCACTGTTCCTAGGCCAGTTAACCCACTGTTCCTAGGCCAGTTAACCCACTGTTCCTAGGCCAGTTAACCCACTGTTCATAGCTGACTTGCCTGGTTAAATAAAAGATGGAATCATGTAGTAAGCGTTTAAAAAAAGTGTTAAACAAATCTAAATCTATTTTCTGTTTGAGATTCTTCAAAGTAGCCACCCTTTGCCTTGATGACAGCTTTGCACACTCTTGGAAGTCTCTCAACCAGCTTCACCTGGAATGAAAACAGTACAAATAAATGAAAAAAACTTGAAATTAGTAGGTGTGCCCAAAACTTTGACTGGTACTGAATGCGTACATTGATTTTGGAACGCTCGTGGATTAGAAACACACATTTTCGTCCATTTGTGTGCCTTCATGAACACTCCTGGACTCAATGGCCCAGAATCCAGTTGAGGGTCTGAGATTGGGACAGATTGGGACAGCTTGGAACTCAAAAGCCCAGCTGTGATTAACGTAGAGGGTTTCACTGGCTTAGCGGCACAAACATCCAGCACTGCCAAATCACAGGACTAGGATTACGGCCAGGAACTAGGACATACACTTCCTGTTCGGCTTTAAGGTGCAAGTTGGTGAGCCAATCGACACCCAAGAAATAGTTGGCTGGTGTTAGGATCGGGCTTGTTTCGGAGAAACAGTGGGTTGGCTGTCTGCGCCTTACTCTCAGTCCCTGATAGACTTAGCAAGGTCATAGGAGAAAAGAGACCCGCATATTTTTTTAAAGTTTTTTTAATTTTACCTTTATTTAACCAGGCAAGTCAGTTAAGAACAAATTCTTATTTTCAATGACGGCCTAGGAACAGTGGGTTAACTGCCTGTTCAGGGGCAGAACGACAGATTTGTACCTTGTTAGCTCGGGGGTTTGAACTTGCAACCTTCCGGTTACTTGTCCAACACTCTAACCACTAGGCTACGCTGCCACCTCTACACTCTAACCACTAGGCTACGCTGTCGCCTCTACACTCTAACCACTAGGCTACGCTGTCGCCTCTACACTCTAACCACTAGGCGACCCTGCCGCCTCTACACTCTAACCACTAGGCGACCCTGCCGCTACCCTGCCACCTCTACACTCTAACCACTAGGCGACCCTGCCACCTCTACACTCTAACCACACTCTAACCACTAGGCGACCCTGCCACCTCTAACCACTCCCTGTCGCCTCTACACCACCACTAGGCGACCCTGCCGCCTCTACCTAACTGTCGCCTCTACACTCTAACCACTAGGCGACCCTGCCACCTCTACACTCTAGGCGACCACCTCTACACTCTAACCACTAGGCGACCCTGCCACCTCTACACTCTAACCACTAGGCGACCCTGCCACCTCTACACTCTGCCACCTCTACCCTCTAACCACTAGGCGACCCTGCCACCTCTACACTCTAACCACTAGGCGACCCTGCCACCTCTACACTCTAACCACTAGGCAACCCTGCCACCTCTACACTCTAACCACTAGGCGACCCTGTCTGAGGGTTTGGAAATAAATCCGTAACCAATGCAAAAATATATCTTATTTATTTTTAGGACAAGATGTCCCGAAAGTTAAAAGCCAAAGGTGCTAAAGTGAAGTTGAGGAGAGTGCAACATTACCTACAATACCTACATTACCTACAGTAACATATGTACTATAGAGATGTGTTGTGTGGAACTGACATGTTTCTCAATCATGTTGAGTAAATATATGGGTCAGCTTTATGTAATATATTTATATTGATTGTGGACCTCTATGTAGTTCAATGTGATTGCTTTTATTAATAATATAAATAATATATGTTTATTTTATCCAAAGTTACAGTCATATCATTCAGGGCTGTTTTTACAAGCGCCATGCTCTACCAACTGATTGTTTAATATATCCAGGGCTGTTTTTTATTGTAATATATCCAGGGCTGTTTTTTATTGTAATATATACAGGGTTGTTTTGTAAAAGAGATGTTTAATCTCAGTGTGACTCCCTGTTTAAAATAATGATTCTGTCTATATGGTCTTTCCACTGAATAAGGCCATGAAAGGTGTATAGAGACATTTGAGGTGGTCATTTAGGCATCTACATTGATATTTTTTTACAAGCTGCACGTGTGGGGGTAAATTTGTGTGGGGGTAAATTTGTGTGGGGGTAAATTTGAAGAAAATGTAGGAGCACACAAAATAAATTTAGGAGCACAATTAAAAATATTTGAGGTAATAAAGCTAGAATCCTTACATTTTTCTAGGTGCACTGGTGTTCCTAAATAGAAATTCCAGATGTTTAGGCTCATATGCAAAGTAAAATGGCCGCCCTCTATAGCCCTGTTAGCTCTGTGCAGATATGACACGTCAGTGGTTCAGCATCTGATAAGGAGCCTACATGAAAGTGGACTTTCACTTGAAATGTAATACTTTGTGTTCTGTGAAGGTTGCCCAATGATCTTTTCTGCTATTGCCTGGTCTCGCCGACTCCTTTTTTAATTTTCCAGTTCACTTCTTTTTCCAATAAGTTATATTGAAGATAATGGCCCTTTTGTCCTCAGAAGAGAATTAAGTCACATTAGCAAAATTAGATCAGCGGCGCTAACCTTGTTTTGATGTGCCTCTTTACTTGACTTTTGTTTACTCTTTACTTGACTTTTGTTTACTCTTTACTTGACTTTTGTTTACTCTTTACTTGACTTTTGTTTACTCTTTACTTGACTTTTGTTTACTCTTTACTTGACTTTTGTTTACTCTTTACTTGACTTTTGTTTACTCTTTACTTGACTTTTGTTTACTCTTTACTTGACTTTTGTTTACTCTTTACTTGACTTTTGTTTACTCTTTACTTGACTTTTGTTTACTCTTTACTTGACTTTTGTTTACTCTTTACTTGACTTTTGTTTACTCTATTCTTGACTTTTGTTTACTCTTTACTTGACTTTTGTTTACTCTTTACTTGACTTTTGTTTACTCTTTACTTGACTTTTGTTTACTCTTTACTTGACTTTTGTTTACTCTTTACTTGACTTTTGTTTACTCTTTACTTGACTTTTGTTTACTCTATTCTTGACTTTTGTTTACTCTTTACTTGACTTTTGGGCGTCTTTCCATAAGATGACCCAGCAGGCATCAGGTCAAAAATTGCCTTCTGTTGACCTGTTGAGTGCCGGTGTTCCGTAAAAAAAAGCCCACATTGTCACCTCAACAAGTTAAGAGTGACTGCAGTAAACATGAGATGACATCGTTAGGTCACCGTTGTCAGACGTAGCACTCGGAGCTTTATCTAAACGCTTAGCGGCATAGGGCTGCCATGATGGCCTCATACTTGTTGTGTACTGTTGAAGGTGTCTTAGCAAGCCAATCAGTCTCTCATCCATAGCTTACTCACACTACTGAGCCGAACCAAGCCCAAGCCCAGCTATAATTGGCACAGTAGTGTGAAAAGGTTACCAGAGAGTTTATTTATTTGCAGGTTTATGAAGAGAATGCATCAGATCTCTATCAGGTACCAGATTTATGCCGGTTTGTATATTTTGTGTGTTTGGATAGAGGATCTTAGTCAAAACACAGGCTACTACATGAGACTGTATCTGTATCTAACGCCCTTGATAAGAGTTGTCTGCTGGTACCCTCTCTAACCATTATGTAGTTCTGGGGGATCTGCAGGTACCCTATCTAACCATGATGTAGTTCTGGGGGATGTACAGGTACCTCTCTAACCATTATGTAGTTCTGGGGGATCTGCAGGTACCCATCTAACCATTATGTAGTTCTGGGGGATCTACAGGTACCCTATCTAACCATGATGTAGTTCTGGGGGATCTGCAGGTACCTATCTAACCATGATGTAGTTCTGGGGGATCTGCAGGTACCCTATCCAACCATGATGTAGTTCTGGGGGATCTGCAGGTACCTAGCTAACCATGATGTAGTTCTGGGGGATCTGCAGGTACCTATCTAACCATGATGTAGTTCTGGGGGATCTGCAGGTACCTATCTAACCATTATGTAGTTCTGGGGGATCTGCAGGTACCCTCTCTAACCATTATGTAGTTCTGGGGGATGTACAGGTACCTCTCTAACCATTATGTAGTTCTGGGGGATCTGCAGGTACCCTCTCTAACCATTATGTAGTTCTGGGGGATGTACAGGTACCTCTCTAACCATTATGTAGTTCTGGGGGATCTACAGCTACCTATCTAACCATTATGTAGTTCTGGGGGATCTAGAGGTACCCTATCTAACCATGATGTAGTTCTGGGGGATCTGCAGGTACCTTTCTAACCATGATGTAGTTCTGGGGGATCTACAGGTACCTATCTAACCATGATGTAGTTCTGGGGGATCTGCAGGTACCCTATCTAACCATTATGTAGTTCTGGGGGATCTGCAGGTACCCTCTCTAACCATTATGTAGTTCTGGGGGATCTACAGGTACCTCTCTAACCATTATGTAGTTCTGGGGGATGTACAGGTACCTCTCTAACCATTATGTAGTTCTGGGGGATCTACAGCTACCTATCTAACCATTATGTAGTTCTGGGGGATCTAGAGGTACCCTATCTAACCATGATGTAGTTCTGGGGGATCTGCAGGTACCCTATCTAACCATTATGTAGTTCTGGGGGATCTACAGGTACCCTATCTAACCATTATGTAGTTCTGGGGGATCTACAGGTACCCTATCTAACCATTATGTAGTTCTGGGGGATCTGCAGGTACCCTATCTAACCATGATGTAGTTCTGGGGGATCTGCAGGTACCCTATCTAACCATTATGTAGTTCTGGGGGATCTGCAGGTACCCTATCTAACCATTATGTAGTTCTGGGGGATCTACAGGTACCCTCTCTAACCATTATGTAGTTCTGGGGGATCTACAGGTACCCTATCTAACCATGATGTAGTTCTGGGGGATCTACAGGTACCCTATCTAACCATTATGTAGTTATGAAAAAATGCAAAACTGACCCTAAATCAACTGTGTCCTACTCCGTACCTCCCATTCTGATAACTCTCTGCGACATGTTTTGTCAGTAAGAGAAGCACGATGGATGCCAAGCATCTAACATTGATTCAACATCGTCTCAGTTCTAGCTCAACTCCAGCTGGTATAGCTGGCTTCAGTGAGACAGAGTTAGATGCTGCCTCTGAAGACCAAAAGCAAGACAATTTTAGATGCCTTCTTTTTTTAAATTCCTTGAACATCCTCTCAGTCCCTGATTATTGCTAAATGTGGAGCAGGCTATGTGGAGCAGGCTATGTGGAGCAGGCTATGTGGAGCAGACTATGTGGAGCAGGCTATGTGGAGCAGGCTATGTGGAGCAGGCTATGTGGAGCAGGCTATGTGGAGCAGGCTATGTGGAGCAGGCTATGTGGAGCAGGCTATGTGGAGCAGGCTATGTGGAGCAGGCTATGTGGAGCAGGCTATGTGGAGCAGGCTATGTGGAGCAGGCTATGTGGAGCAGGCTATGTGGAGCAGGCTATGTGGAGCAGGCTATGTGGAGCAGGCTATGTGGAGCAGGCTATGTGGAGCAGGCTATGTGGAGCAGGCTATGTGGAGCAGGCTATGTGGAGCAGGCTATGTGGAGCAGGCTATGTGGAGCAGTGCAGCATCTGAGCCGTGGATGAGCTGTTTTTTAAACAGAGTGCTCTCATTTCCAGAGTTCAGATGGAGGTATTTATACAAAGCAGGTCAGCTGAGGTAAAGGAGGACCGAGGAGAGTAACAGTGAGTTCTGTCTGGAAAAACAACCTTCTGTCCTCTGGGTGTTGGAGTGCTGTATGGAGAGTCGAGTCGAGTCTGGAGCTAATCGTTTAGGTTCCTCCTGACTGAGGTTCTTAAGTCTACCGCTGACCAAGCCGGACATGATCCAACGTCAACAGTGTTGCTTTAGTTCGTTTACCTCAGGACATTGAGATTTGTCAGTATCTGCTCTTGTTTCAACTTGTTTCAAGTTCATTCAAGTTCTTCTGAATGTGGGTGTCTGGGTGGTTCGGGTCTTTGTGGGATTGTGTGGGAGAGTTCATATGGGATTTTATTATGTCTATCGTCAAGAAGTTAGTACCACCCTTGTACAGAGAAGTGAGGACACAAAGCTAATGCTATGGTAATGTCCCTCCTCTGTGATCTTTGATCTTGAAGGAAACAAGTCTATTGCTGAATGTGTGATGGAGGCTGCTTTAAGATGTTAACAACTGCTGAATACTGGTTTTTTGTACATGTCAGGAAATGACGCAGACGTGAGAGGTGATAGAAAATCCTTTGCCGAAATTAGAGCAGTCTGAGGATATTGAGCAGGAAACTCAACCACCAAATGCATTTGTTCTTTGGCCTCTTTTTTTAAGATTGGAGTTTTCAACATGCCTTTTGGCGGGATGTCAGTTACCTTGAAGTGGGATACTTTCACTGTTTCTGGGATGCGAGTTAAAGGAAAAGCCAGTGTGATGAATAGAGGAGGGAAACTTGGCTGAACATCCTGCTCTTCAAAAGGACTGTTTAAACAAAATGGCAAAGCTGGGAAACACAGCTGTCTGACGTGTACTCGTGATGTAGTTTTACGTGTTTATATGACTAAATATGACTATGACTTAATCATGGCGTTGGGTTGTGTATTGGAGAACAATGTAATTGTCTGCATGACTTTCATACCTACATCGTCTCTCCATACATACATACATACATACATACATACATACAGTGGGGCAAAAAAGTATTTAGTCAGCCACAAATTGTGCGGGAGTTGTAGCGATGAGACAAGTTGGTATCTAGTAAAAACAATTGGATACCACGAAATTGGGGAGAAAAGGGGGTAAAATTCAACAACAAAAAAACCCTACAATGTGATTTTCTGGATTTTTTTTCTTCTCATTTTGTCTGTCATAGTTGAAGATCACAGGCCTCTCTCATCTTACAGGCCTCTCTCATCATTTTAAGTGGGAGAACTTGCACAATTGGTGGCTGACTAAATACTTTTTTGCCCCACTGTACATACATACATACAGTTGAAGTCGGAAGTTTACATCCATCTTAGCCAAATACATTTAAACTCAGTTTTTCACAATTCCTGACATTAAATCCTAGTAAAAATTCCCTGCCTTAGGTCAGTTAGGATCACCACTTTATTTTAAGAATGTGAAATGTCAGAATAATAGTAGAGTGATTTATTTCAGCTTTTATTTCTTTCATCACATTCCCAGTGGGTCAGAAGATTACACTCAATTAGTATTTGGTAGCATTGCCTTTAAATTGTTTAACTTGGGTCAAACGTTTCGGGTTGCCTTCCACAAGCTTCCCACAATAAGTTGGGTGAATTTTGTCCCATTCCTCCTGACAGAGCTGGTGTAACCAAGTCAGGTTTGTAGGCCTCCTTGCTCGCACATGTTTTTTCAATTCTGCCCACACATTTTCTATGGGATTGAGGTCAGGGCTTTGTGATGGCCACTCCAATAACTTGACTTTGTTGTCCTTAAGCCATTTTGCCACAACTTTGGAAGTATGCTTGGGGTCGTTGTCTATTTGTAAGACCCATTTGCGACCAAGCTTTAACTTCCTTACTGATGTCTTGAGATGCTGCTTTAATATATCCACAATTTTCCTCTCTCATGATGCCATCTATTTTGTGAAGTGCACCAGTCCCTCCTGTAGCAAAGCACCCCCACAACATGATGCTGCCACCTCCGTGCTTCACGATTTGGATGGTGTTCTTCGGCTTGCAAGCCTCCTCCTTTTTCCTCCAAACATAACGATGGTCATTATGGCCAAACAGTTCTATTTTTGTTTCATCAGACCAGAGGACATTTCTCCAAAAAGTACGATATTTGTCCCCATGTGCAGTTGCAAACCGTAGTCTGTTTTTTTATGGCGGTTTTGGAGCAGTGGCTTCTTTCTTGCTGAGTTGCTTTTCAGGTTATGTCGATATAGGACTCATTTTACTGTGGATATAGATACTTTTGTACCTGTTTTCTCCAGCATCTTCACAAGGTCCTTTGCTGTGGTTCTGGGATTGATTTGCACTTTTCGCACCAAAGTATGTTCATCTCTAGGAGACAGAACGCGTCTCCTTCCTGGGCGGTATGACGGCTGTGTGGTCCCGTGGTGTTTATACTTGTGTACTATTGTTTGTACAGGTGAACGTGGTACCTTCAGGCGTTTGGAAATTGCACCCAAGTATGAGCCAGACTTGTGGAGGTCTACAATGTTTTTCTGAGG
This sequence comes from Oncorhynchus keta, assembly GCF_023373465.1. NCBI lineage: Eukaryota > Metazoa > Chordata > Actinopteri > Salmoniformes > Salmonidae > Oncorhynchus > Oncorhynchus keta. Next base: position 39,632,798 of record NC_068446.1, on the reverse strand, counting down.
TCTTGGTTGATTTCTTTTGATTTTCCCATGATGTCAAGCAAAGAGGCACTGAGTTAGAATGGTAGGCCTTGAAATACATCCACAGGTACACCTCCAATTGACTCAAATGGTGTCAGTTAGCCTATCAGAAGCTTCTAAAGCCACAACATAATTTTCTGGAATTTTCCAAGCTGTTCAATTAAAGGCACAGTCAACTTAGTGTATGTAAACTTCTGGCCCACTGGAATTGTGATACAGTGAGTTATAAGTGAAATAATCTGTCTGTAAACAATTGTTGTCATGCACAAAGTAGATGTCCTAACCGACTTGCCAAATCCATAGTTTGTTTAACAGGAAATTTATGGAGTGGTTGAAAAACGAGTTTTAATGACTCCAACCTAAGTGTATGTACACTTTCGACTTCAACTGTATAACTGGATCTATTTTTGCTGCAACACAGAGTGCTGAGGATTGAATCTAGCCTTAAGTCTCTAACCTAAGGTATTATTCACCCGTCTACCTACTGCGCAGTGTAGACTATTCTAGAACGTTGTTAACTTTTCTCTTAAAGCTACTTGCTGCAAACTCATTTCAGTGAGGATCGGATTACTGGAGTTTTCCTATTATGAATCTGAGTGTGGATTTGCAGTCATGTCTTTGGGGCGGATTTACTTCAGAAAATGTGGGGGTGGAATTGAGCTTCTCGGTTCATTAGCATGAGCGAGTTTCTCAGAGATTACCACAAATTCTAGTTCCACTTTAACCCTTTAGATACCAATATTTTGCCATTAGATACAAGTTCTGATATGCTTCAATTCCCCATAACCATTTTAGAGTTGGTGAGACACAGGGCCACACATATATTACCTTAACTAGAGCACTTAGAGTTGGTGACAGGTAAGGGATGTGCACATGATACCACAGCACTGAACTGGGATACCCATTTACAGCCAGTAGGGATGCTCATTACTTTACTCTTTCGTCTTAACAACATCAGGGAGTCATTAAGCTGGTCCCAGATCTGTTTGTGCTGTAAAGCTCCTGCGGTTACTGTGATGCATAACAATGATCCTAGGAGATAATGATCATTGGGAGGAGATACACAACAAAAACAGATCTGGGATCAGCCTAATGACTTCTACTGCTGTTGTTGTTGCTCCTCTCGTCCCTGTCAGACTGACCAGCCCCTGACTGACACCGACTCTTTGTTTATCGAGTATCACACTGTACCAGTCTGCAGTGTCAGAGAGGGTGGGGGGTGGGGGGGGGGTCATCCTACAGGGACAAGCAGCTGATCGTCATCTCCCCAGGTCTGATATCATGTCTTTTGCTCACGTGTTCTACTACTAGGCTCATGTTTTGAATATCCCCAACGTCCCTATTGTATTATGTCATATTCTGTACTCCCTCACTGCTCTGGAAGATATCGAAACAAAGTGGTGTGGGGATCATCTGAGGACGGCTAGGCTGCTCTTCCAGCAGGCTCTGATGAACAAGGCTTCTCTCTTGGTAGCTCACTGAGCATCTATAGTTGGCCTATGGCAGTACAACTTACAGTAGCTGTCCCTCTCGGTGTGCCTGGTCCCAGATCTGTTTAGGTTGTTTAACCAGCATTTTAGGGTAATTGTCATGACAGAACAAACAGATCAGGGACCAGACTAACAGTTGTTTGCTGCTTTCTGCAGCTAATAGCAGCACTCGAGTCAGTTCTGTAGCAGTGGCCAGGTCACCTGAAGCCCCAGGTCCAGTCTCCTTTCCTCTCTTACAGACTAATGCTGCTTTGCGTCTCACTGAAGAAGAAAAAAAACACAAGAGGCCAAGTCAGGGTAATGATGAGAGATTTGGTCCATTTCCATGGCAACGGCAACCAAGTGAGCCGTGTCCTGTGGTCGGAGTGCTTTTGTTCCGAAATGTCTCTGACTTGTTACCACGACATCCAGAAATGTTCTTATTCCTTTTTTTCCCTTTTATGCCTGTGCTGGTCGGTTCCACTTTACAAGTTCTATTGGCTTTCAGTAGTAATTGTATCCTCTGCTACTACTAATAAGACTGTCTGTTCATCAGTGGTGTAATGATATAGCCAGCATTTAAGAGTAACAAAGCTTACTTTATCATTGACAACGAAAGCTCATTATCACCTCCACCATTCAGAAGAAGTTTCACTTGGTTTTGTATCAGCCAATGATTCTGTTCCTCCTGGGTCAACCGACCGACTCCAACCAATCACAGTATTGCCATGACAATCACTTAATTTACACGTCTATTTTTATTCATTTGTTTACGTGAATATGCATAATACCTGTGACGTGCAGGGGTAGCTATTCAAATGCAAACGTTATAGTTTGGAAATGGATCCAAAGTGTCCATCCTGATTTTGAATCAAAAGTATAAATTCTGATTTTGAATCTCAAGTATACATTCTGATTTTGAATCTAAAGTATACATTCTGATTTTGAATCTAAAGTATACATTCTGATTTTGAATCAAAAGTATACATTCTGATTTTGAATCAAAGTATACATCCTGATTTTGAATCAAAAGTATACATTCTGATTTTGAATCTAAAGTATACATTCTGATTTTGAATCTAAAGTATACATCCTGATTTTGAATCTAAAGTATACATTCTGATTTTGAATCTAAAGTATACATTCTGATTTTGAATCTAAAGTATACATTCTGATTTTGAATCTAAAGGATACATTCTGATTTTGAATCTAAAGGATACATTCTGATTTTGAATCTAAAGGATACATTCTGATTTTGAATCTAAAGTATACATTCTGATTTTGAATCTAAAGTATACATCCTGATTTTGAATCTAAAGTATACATCCTGATTTTGAATCTAAAGTATACATTCTGATTTTGAATCTAAAGTATACATTCTGATTTTGAATCTAAAGTATACATTCTGATTTTGAATCTAAAGTATACATTCTGATTTTGAATCAAAAGTATACATTGTGATTTTGAATCTAAAGTATACATTCTGATTTTGAATCTAAAGTATACATTCTGATTTTGAATCTAAAGTATACATTCTGATTTTGAATCTAAAGTATACATTCTGATTTTGAATCTAAAGTATACATTCTGATTTTGAATCTAAAGTATACATTCTGATTTTGAATCTAAAGTATACATTCTGATTTTGAATCTAAAGTATACATTCTGATTTTGAATCTAAAGTATACATTGTGATTTTGAATCTAAAGTATACATTGTGATTTTGAATCAAAAGGATACATTCTGATTTTGAATCAAAAGTATACATTCTGATTTTGAATCTAAAGTATACATTCTGATTTTGAATCTAAAGTATACATTCTGATTTTGAATCTAAAGTATACATTCTGATTTTGAATCTAAAGTATACATTCTGATTTTGAATCTAAAGTATACATTCTGATTTTGATTCTAAAGTATACATTCTGATTTTGAATCTAAAGTATACATTCTGATTTTGAATCTAAAGGATACATTCTGATTTTGAATCTAAAGTATACATTCTGATTTTGAATCTAAAGGATACATTCTGATTTTGAATCTAAAGGATACATTCTGATTTTGAATCTAAAGGATACATTCTGATTTTGAATCTAAAGTATACATTCTGATTTTGAATCTAAAGTATACATTCTGATTTTGAATCTAAAGGATACATTCTGATTTTGAATCTAAAGGATACATCCTGATTTTGAATCTAAAGGATATATCCTGATTTTGAATCTAAAGTATCAGGTTGTCCTTCTCATCACCCAGGCCACCGTTTTATCCCTTAATAGAGGAATCTGTTCAATCCGTAGTGATGGTTAAGGGCTTTTATGTAAGTAAAGGTCTACCTACACCTGTTGTAGTAAGCATTTCAATGTAAGGTCTACCTACACCTGTTGTAGTAAGCATTTCAATGTAAGGTCTACCTACACCTGTTGTAGTATGCATTTCAATGTAAGGTCTACCTACACCTGTTGTAGTAAGCATTTCAATGTAAGGTCTACCTACACCTGTTGTAGTAAGCATTTCAATGTAAGGTCTACCTACACCTGTTGTAGTAAGCATTTCAATGTAAGGTCTACCTACACCTGTTGTAGTAAGCATTTCAATGTAAGGTCTACCTACACCTGTTGTAGTAAGCATTTCAATGTAAGGTCTACCTACACCTGTTGTAGTAAGCATTTCAATGTAAGGTCTACCTACACCTGTTGTAGTAAGCATTTCAATGTAAGGTCTACCTACACCTGTTGTAGTAAGCATTTCAATGTAAGGTCTACCTACACCTGTTGTAGTAAGCATTTCAATGTAAGGTCTACCTACACCTGTTGTAGTAAGCATTTCAATGTAAGGTCTACCTACACCTGTTGTAGTAAGCATTTCAATGTAAGGTCTACCTACACCTGTTGTAGTAAGCATTTCAATGTAAGGTCTACCTACACCTGTTGTAGTAAGCATTTCAATGTCTACCTACACCTGTTGTCTATTTCAATGTAAGGTCTACCTACACCTGTTGTAGTAAGCATTTCAATGTAAGGTCTACCTTGTAGTAAGCACCTGTTGTAGTAAGCATTTCAATGTAAGGTCTACCTACACCTGTTGTAGTAAGCATTTCAATGTAAGGTCTACCTACACCTGTTGTAGTAAGCATTTCAATGTAAGGTCCACCTACACTTGTTGTACCTACACCTGTTGTAGTAAGCATTTCAATGTAAGGTCTACCTACACCTGTTGTAGTAAGCATTTCAATGTAAGGTCTACCTACACCTGTTGTAGTAAGCATTTCAATGTAAGGTCTACCTACACCTGTTGTAGTAAGCATTTCAATGTAAGGTCTACCTACACCTGTTGTAGTAAGCACTTCAATGTAAGGTCTACCTACACCTGTTGTATTCGGCTCATGTGACAAATAACATTTGATTTGAACATCCGATTTATTGCGCAATTGACAATTAAAGGCAACTTTCCTGCGGTCGCGGAGATTGCATACGCGGTAAACGCTCTATAGCTCGGCTCAATCGGAAAATTCCTTTTACATTTTAACTCGGATCTTCCGCTGTACGGCCTGAATCCAGGCCTTAATCTTTTACCCTGACTCACCTCAGTCGATAATCCAGTAATCACTACTTTGCAGGTGGCCCGGCGACATGAAGCCGACTCTCTGCAGAGGTCTTTCACAGCAAACGGATGACAGTGCAGATACCAAAATGGCAGCAGCACGGGAAAACACTTTTGAATTGTAATGAGTAGAAATGATGACAGGGACGTTCAACAGCATATATACTGAGTAGCCTCGTATGATTTATCCTCTCTCTCTCTCTTTATGTCAGTGACTTCATACCTAAGTGTCTGATATTAACCAATAACCTGAAAACCATATGCTCGCAGCCCTGGTGATGGTGATTGTCAAACGTTCTTAAATATTCAGCCAATGTTGATATGTTACAAAGCCATGCAATTCTAGCTTAGGTCCAATTCTCAATTCCCTTGCATGACAATCCCAATAGCTGTTCTCAACTTTGTTCTGTTCTAAGAAGCTCTGATTTCAAGCCACAGCCAGTAGACATTTGGTGACCTATTTCCTTTTCCAACTTTTGTTCTTGCCTTGACGCACTGTCTCTATAAGCGTCTGGCCCACATACTGTACAGGCACCGTGCAGTACTAAATCTCCCAGACGCAAAGACTGGATGCTCTCCAGCAGGATGTCTTTGGGGCAGACTCTTAAGTTGTTTTTGGGGCAGACTGCTCAGACTGCCAAGATTCTCAGTAGCCTCTTAAGTTGTTGACCTGTGCCAATGTTGCTTATGTCTAGAAGGATTTGAAAGGGAACCCTTTTTAAAGCAAGTACATGAACGATATTGACAAAACACAACCTCTCTCTCCTCATGTTGTTCGATGTTCTCTCCCTTGTAGGACAACGGACTCTCCGCCACAAAAGTGATGTCCTAGAGACTGTGGTGTTAGTCAACCCATCCGAGGATACGGTTGCTTTAGAGGTGCGTTTTCAACATTTAAAAAAAAACATTTAGGAAAATCTAGTCTTGTGCTATATTTAGACCTGTCAATCATTACATGCAAAAAAAAATGTATTTTCTTTTTAACGTTTAATTGTTGATGATTTAGAATCTCATACATTATTTTTTTTTTAATAACATCCTGAAAGAAAACTATTTTCTCTCACTGTGATTTTAAGTGGCATACCAATAACGGCTTAACAAAGTTGAAAAACATTTGATTAAATTCAGAGCTTAACCAAGTGTTTCCCAACTCCTCCAGTAACCCCAACAGCACACATTTTTCTGTTGTAGCCCCTGACAAGCACACCGGATTCAACTGTCAACTAATCATCAAGCCCTCAATTAGTTGAATCAGGTAGAGTTTGTCTGGGGGCTACAATAAAACTGTGTGCTGTTGGGGATACTGGAGGACCAGAGTTGGGAACCACTGGCCCTAACCAATATAAAAATATAAAAGTCATATTATCTTTACCCTGTGCTGTGTCCTATAATTATCCTCTGTCTTGTTCTCTGACCCAGATCCAGTCTCTTGTCACAGACTCAGCAGGACATAAGCTCTTGGTCCTGAGTGGGCAGAACTCAGACCACGGTGACCTGCTTCTCCAAAGTGGAGTTTTCACCTATCAGAGCTTCTCACAAGTCTTTGCTGATCCTGGGGTAAGCTATTACTGTTCAGAACAGTCAATTCCTATTCAGAACAGCCTTTTCTGGCATTGTTGACTCTAGTCTGTAGTACTGAAAGGCTTAGTTTATTTTTAATTTTTAATGAAGATTAGATTACCAATGAAACATGATTCTTAAATATTACTCCCACGAACTGGAATTGTGGATGAAAATCAAAACAGCAATGTCATTGAGCAATTTTTATACATCAGCACTGACCTCTGACCTTGGGGCTTGTCTCTGTCTGTCATTCTCCTGTAGGTCAGTGATTTGCTGGGCGAAGCGGCCCCCGAGCAGCGGGCCACACTCACTGTGTCCTGCCGAGCGGAGGTGGGTTGGAGCTCCCTGGGTCAGCAGCAGCACTTACGGGAGTTCCTTGAGTACAGACTGAACCCTGAGCCTGTGCTCCCCAAGATGGAGGGAGTCACAGAGTTCACGGAGTACATCTCCGAGACGGTAGACGTGCCTTCGCCCTTTGACCTCCTGGAGCCGCCCACATCTGGAGGCTTCCTGAAACTGTCCAGGCCCTGCTGCTATGTCTTCCCTGGGGGGAGGGGCGACTCGGCCCTGTTTGCGGTCAATGGCTTCAACATTCTAGTGGATGGAGGCTCTGAAAGGAAATCATGCTTCTGGAAGTTGGTCAGACACTTGGACCGCATCGACTCGATTTTACTCACTCACATTGGCGCAGACAATCTGCCAGGCATCAACGGGCTTCTTCAAAGGAAAATAGCAGAGCAGGAGGAGGAACAGTCACAAGGCTCTGCTAGCTACAGCGACTGGATGAAGAACCTGATCTCTCCAGAGCTCGGTGTGATCTTCTTCAATGTACCCGAGAAGCTACGTATGCCAGAATCAAACCTAAAGGTCAAGCGTAGCATCGAGGAGGCCTCACTCACGTTGCAGTACCTCAACAAACTGGGAATCAAGCCGGAGCCTCTCTGTAGACTGGTCAGTAACCCTGTTGAGCCTTTAACTCTTTTCCATAAGATGGGAGTGGGCAAGTTAGACATGTATGTTCTGAACCCCGTCAAGGACAGTAAAGAGATGCAGTTTCTCATGCAAAAGTGGGCGGGTAACAGCAAGGCCAAAACTGGCATTGTGCTCCCCAATGGAAAAGAGGGAGAAATATCTGTACCTTACCTGACGTCAGTTACAGCATTAGTCGTCTGGCTTCCTGCCAATCCTGCAGAAAAGATTGTCAGAGTGCTGTTCCCAGGAAACGCACCACAAAACAAAATCCTGGAGGGCCTGGAGAAATTAAAGCACCTTGACTTCTTGCGATACCCGGTAGCCACACAAAAAGACATTGCCTCAGGAGCTCCACCTGCTGTTGTAAAACAGACAAAGCTGAAGCAAAGGACAGACAGCAAAGAGAGTCTCAAATCATCTCCCAAGACTACCAAATCCCCAAAGAAAGAAGCAGACGATGAGGTTTCGGTGACCACAGAGGCAAAGAGTGACTCTGTGAAGGAAGGTAGGAAACTGGTAGAGAATGAAAAACCCACAAAAATACTAAAATCCAAGACTGATGGACCAGAAAATAAACAACTTTTGAAGGAGAAATCCTTGAAAAAACACTCAAAGGAAAGGGCATCCAAGATGGATGAGAAAAAAGACAAGGAAAAGAAAGAGATCAAACATGTCAAGAAAGATGACGCAACTAAAAAAGAAGACAAAAAAAAAGACCCCAAAGTTGACAAGAAAAAGGACACGTCCAAACCAGAGTTGAGAAAGATAACAAAACCTGACCTAAAACCCCTCACACCAGAGGTCAGAAAGACCCTGCACAGGGCAAAAGCGTCAAGTAAACCCAAAACCGACAAAAGCAAAGTCAAAACGGCCAAGGCAGAGCCTGCTGAACCCAAATCTGAGGAACTAGCAGCAGATACCATTCAGCCTGAGCCATTACAGAATGGGGCTGGTGAGGGCATGTCTGCTTCCTCCACTCCAGAGGATCTTACCAAGCCACCAGAGAGTGCAGTGGAGACACCAGCAGAAGAAAGCATGACCGAATCCCCTACCCAGGAGGAGGAGAAAGAACAGGAAACTGTCTCTCAAACTCCAACGGGCACAAAGTCACCTGAGAAGGGAGCAGCCACAGCAATGGGATTTGAGACTGAATCTCAAAGAAAAGAGGACAAATTAGCACAAGAGCATAAAGAAGAATTTCAAGCACAGGATGTGGATATCTATGAGGATGAGGGAGCTGCCATTGAGGACGATGAGGTGGAGGAAAAAGAAGGCCTGATAGCAGAGAGGAAAATGGTAGAGGAAGAGGAAGATATGGGGATAGGGGAGGAGGAAGAGGAAGGAGAAGATAACAGACTAGACAGGAAACATGAGGTGGAGGAAATGGAGAAAGCTGAAAAGCCCACAGCTATGGCTAAAGAGGAAAGCAGAAGGCCTTCATCCCAGGAGGAGGAAGAGGAAGATGAAGATGTTGTTGAAAAGGCCGAGCTGGAAGAGGTAGAAGACTTAGACGTGATAGCTGATGAAGAGGTCAAAGACAAACCTGAAGCGGGAGAGAAAGAAACATCGGCCAAGAACTGGGAAAGCAAAGCAGTCGAACAGACTGCTGGAGCCAAAGAGGAGGATGAGGAAGATGAGGAAGGCTACATCTCAAATGTTGGAGGCGCTACAGCCGACATAGTATCAACACTGCAAGGAGCCGCTGCTGCCGAGCCCATCTCCTTCATTCAAGACGAAACCATTCCCGGTTACTCCGAAACTGAACAGACCATCTCGGATGAGGAGATTCACGAGGAGGCGGAAGACAGGATACCACACCTCCAATACGAAGTGGGTACATATGACATCTCTGTCCCAGATCAGACAGGCTCCTTGGACACCATCCACAGGATGAAGGAGATGCAAGCAGCAGCTATGGCTGATGTAACAACCAAAGGTTTCATGAGTGGACAGGAGCAAGTATCAGTATTCACTAACATCATGTCTGCTCCCTTGGCAGAGGAAGAACTTGTTTCCTCAGCCACATCCATCACGGAGTATGATAAATTGTCCTCCTTTCCTACCTCTATTGCAGAGGACCAATTGGTTACTCCCGTCACTACACCTCAGACTGAGGAAACGGGCAAAAGCTCACTGGTTAACGATACTGTTAACAGCGTTCCCATGGCAATTCCAACCGAGGCCACACATGGGAAAGAACACTTCCACTCTGCTGGGACCATCTCACCAACATCATCCTTGGAGGACGACAAGTGCTTAAAGTCACCTCCATCTGAGGAGTGCCTTCCTGTTGTCTCTGATGTGAAGACTGAGGATAAGGTCATCAAGGCTCACGACGAAGAGGAAGAAGAAGAAGACCAAACTCCTAACGTTGACATTTCACGTGAAAAACTACAGGAGAGTTTTTGCTCTCCTCAAATGTTCCAGGATAGAGAAAGGGATGTGGAAAAGCTCCCTGAGTCTCGTGTCTCCAAACCTGTTCAGGATTTGAAGCTGGATCAACCACCAGTTGATGAGGAGGTAGAGCTCTTTAAGTCCAAAGAAGACATCTCCACGGCAGTGCCTCCAAAACCCCTTTCACCTCCACCCTCTTTCTCAAAGCCATTTAGGTCAGACTCAGTTACTTCAGAAGGTGAAGAGCGGTGCTTCAGTCCAGACGATAGCACTGTGAAAATGGCCTCTCCCACACAGTCTGGACCTCCCAGTGCAACCCACTCTCCTCTTCATCAGTCGCCTGTGGAAGAAAAGACCAAGAGCTTCCCAGGACTGGAGCATCAAACACAGGAGGACATTCATGATTCAGCCACCAAAACAGACAATGAGGATGCGAAGAAAGATCCAGAAGATAATAAGGAAAACCTAGATGCTGCCATCCAGAAAGAAAGTCAACGTGAGTCAGATGCACCACCATCTGGGGAGAAATCATTTGAACAAGACTTGGCGGTTACAAAAGTAGAAGAAAAAGATGGTCTCTCCGCTTCCACAGATGAGATCCAACTGAAACAGGAGACAACTCCTCTTCCCTCTGAGTCAGTCACAAGGAAAGATGAAGTTTCCTTATTAGGAAAGGAATCTTTACGGGAAGACATTTCTAGTGGTGAGGCTATACTCGGACACAGTGATGAGGAAGATGATGATGACCATCAAGAGAAAGAATCCAAAGTGTGCAGTAAGGCTAAATTTCCAAAGGAGAAGGAGAGTAGCTTCTTAGATGATGACGACGGTGAGGATGATGATGATGATGATGATACTTCTGATGTAAAACCCATAAAACAGGACATGAAGGAGAAAGAGACAGAAAAGGTTGGTACCACTGAAGCTGAACCCATCAAGGAAGATACAGATTTGAAAGTGAAGGAAAAATGTGATATTCATGAAGTTGAACCCATCAAGGAAGATAAGAAAGTAACAGAAAAGGTTGGTACGACTGAAGTTGAACCCATCAAGGAAGATAAGAAAGTAACAGAAAAGGTTGGTACGACTGAAGCTGAACCCATCAAGGAAGATAAGAAAGTAACAGAAAAGGTTGGTACGACTGAAGTTGAACCCATCAAGGAAGATAAGAAAGTAACAGAAAAGGTTGGTGCTACTGAAGCTGAACCCATCGAGGAAGATAAGAAAGTAACAGAAAAGGTTGGTACGACTGAAGTTGAACCCATCAAGGAAGATAAGAAAGTAACAGAAAAGGTTGGTGCTACTGAAGCTGAACCCATCGAGGAAGATAAGAAAGTAACAGAAAAGGTTGGTACGACTGAAGCTGAACCCATCAAGGAAGATAAAGATACTTGTGGGGCCGAGCTCATCAAGGAGAAGTGTGAACCTCTGAAAGAAGAGAAACAGAAAGAAATAGAGACTATATTAACTTCTAAAGATGAGCTAAGCTCTTGTATCTCTACCTCTAAATTGGAGCCAGCCTCAGACTCCACCACAACACAACAAATAGTACAAGAGAAAGATACCCTTGTGGCTGAAGCCATGAAAGATGAGACGAAAGAAAAGGATACCTTTGACACTGAACCGATAAGAGAAGATAAAATAGAAAAAGAGCGAGATACCCTTGTCAGTGAACCGACGAAAGAAGAGCACAGAGAGAAAGAGAAGGGTGATACATGCATGGCTGAATCCACCCAGGGCGAGAATAAAGAAAATTATAATTTGTTTGAGATGGAAGAGAACATGGAGAAAGAGAAAGATGATACTCATGTGGCTGATGTCAGTAAAGAACGGAAGATGGAAAATGAGCAAGAGAAAGAAGATACTAGTGATTTCGAAGACGTCAAAGATGAGACAGATAGAGATGAACGTTATGAAGCTGAACCCATCAGAGAGGAAAGCCAGAAAGATAGAGATGAACATTATGAAGCTGAACCCATCAGAGAGGAAAGCGAGAAAGATAGAGATGAACGTTATGAAGCTGAACCCATCAGAGAGGAAAGCCAGAAAGATAGAGATGAACGTTATGAAGCTGAACCCATCAGAGAGGAAAGCGAGAAAGATGGAGATGAACGTTATGAAGCTGAACCCATCAGAGAGGAAAGCGAGAAAGATAGAGATGAACGTTATGAAGCTGAACCCATCAGAGAGGAAAGCCAGAAAGATGGAGATGAACGTTATGAAGCTGAACCCATCAGAGAGGAAAGCCAGAAAGATAGAGATGAACGTTATGAAGCTGAACCCATCAGAGAGGAAAGCGAGAAAGATAGAGATGAACGTTATGAAGCTGAACCCATCAGAGAGGAAAGCGAGAAAGATAGAGATGAACGTTATGAAGCTGAACCCATCAGAGAGGAAAGCGAGAAAGAAAATGAAACAGCTGACAAAGTCAAAGATGAGAAGAGCAAGGAAGAGACAGAAAAATATGATTCTCATGAGATTGAACCTGCGAAAGAGGAGGAAGAGGAGATGCAAGAGAAAGATCTACGAGAGGCCTTACAGCGCACCACACAGACAAGAACGGTAGAGAAACTAGAGGTGACGTCTGCGACAAAGCTTGAGTCTACATTTCAGGTTCAGTACTCAGATGGAGATGAGGAGGAGGAAGAGGAAGATGAATCCATTTGTATGACTGGTGCAGGCTCAAGACCTTTATCAGTGGAACCTAGACAATCAGAGCACGACATCATGTCTCAACATCTGCACTCAACTCAGCCATCAGAGAATGTGCTTAGTGACCAAACGAAGGACCGCCACTCTGAACAGACCACTGGGCTTGTGTCCTCATTACCGAAACGGGAGGCCTCTCCTGATAAAGACATCAAAGAGCAGCATAAAGAAGGACACCATAGACTCTCCCCTGAACTAGAAAAGGACACCAGGACAACTGAGACCACATCAGGACCCCATCTCAGCCAAGAGCCCACCATTGGTTTCCCTACCATGAAAGAGGATCCAGTCTCTGCTATCTCTACCACTAAAAAAGAACCAGTCTCAGATTCCATCACTACAGACAGCCAGGCTATAAGTTCAACACTATCAAGCACCGATAGCCAGGCTATAAGTTCAACATTATCAAGCACCGATAGCCAGGCTGTAAGTTCAACACTATCAAGCACCGATAGCCAGGCTGTAAGTTCAACACTATCAAGCACCGATAACCAGGCTATAAGTTCAACACTATCAAGCACCGATAACCAGGCTGTAAGTTTAGCACTATCAAGCACCGATAGCCAGGCTATAAGTTCAACACTATCAAGCTCTGACAGCCAGGCTATAAGTTCAACACTATCAAGCGCTGACAGCCAGGCTATAAGTTCAACACTATCAAGCGCTGACAGCCAGGCTATAAGTTCAACACTATCAAGCGCTGACAGCCAGGCTGTAAGTTCAACACTATCAAGCACCGACAGCCAGGCTGTAAGTTCAACACTATCAAGCACCGACAGCCAGGCTATAAGTTCAACACTATCAAGCGCTGACAGCCAGGCTATAAGTTCAACACTATCAAGCGCTGACAGCCAGGCTGTAAGTTCAACACTATCAAGCGCTGACAGCCAGGCTGTAAGTTCAACACTATCAAGCGCTGACAGCCAGGCTGTAAGTTCAACACTATCAAGCGCTGACAGCCAGGCTGTAAGTTCAACACTATCAAGCGCTGACAGCCAGGCTGTAAGTTCAACACTATCAAGCGCTGACAGCCAGGCTGTAAGTTCAACACTATCAAGCACCGATAGCCAGGCTGTAAGTTCCACTCTCTCGAGCACCGATAGCCAGGCTGTAAGTTCCACTCTCTCGAGCACCGATAGCCAGGCTGTAAGTTCCACTCTCTCGAGCACCGATGGCCAGGCTGTAAGTTCCACTCTCTCAAGCACCGACAGCCAGGCTGTAAGTTCCACTCTCTCGAGCACCGATAGCCAGGCTGTAAGTCTCTCAAGCACCGATAGCCAGGCTGTAAGTTCCACTCTCTCGAGCACCGATAGCCAGGCTGTAAGTTCCACTCTCTCGAGCACCGATAGCCAGGCTGTAAGTTCCACTCTCTCAAGCACCGATAGCCAGGCTGTAAGTTCCACTCTCTCGAGCACCGATAGCCAGGCTGTAAGTTCCACTCTCTCGAGCACCGATAGCCAGGCTGTAAGTTCCACTCTCTCAAGCACCGACAGCCAGGCTGTAAGTTCCACTCTCTCGAGCACCGATAGCCAGGCTGTAAGTTCCACTCTCTCGAGCACCGATAGCCAGGCTGTAAGTTCCACTCTCTCGAGCACCGAGAGCCAGGCTGTAAGTTCCACTCTCTTGAGCACCGATAGCCAGGCTGTAAGTTCCACTCTCTCGAGCACCGACAGCCAGGCTGTAAGTTTCACTCTCTCGAGCACCGATAGCCAGGCTGTAAGTTCCACTCTCTCGAGCACCGATAGCCAGGCTGTAAGTTCCACTCTCTCGAGCACTGATAGCCAGGCTGTAAGTTCCACTCTCTCGAGCACCGATAGCCAGGCTGTAAGTTCCACTCTCTCGAGCACCGATAGCCAGGCTGTAAGTTCCACTCTCTCGAGCACCGAGAGCCAGGCTGGTGTGGAGGAATCCCCCCAGCATGAAACACTGCTGCCTTCTATTACAACAAGCAAAGAAGCATCTAATACGGATGAAAAGGCGAAGCATGTTTCTCAAAAAGGAGAGGAGAAACCAGGCAAGGAAGCTGAGAGGGAATTGGAAACAGAGCGGGAAGTTGCTTCCCCGGGACACACAAAACCTTGTTCATATTTTCTCTTGGATAAAGATTCTGCAAAGTTTCCGGAGGAAGTGGGCCAAATTGATGCTACAAAAGCAGACAGTGCCTCTGAAAATGTGGAAGGTTTTGACAAAATGAGAACAGAGAAGGAGGCGATCAGTGTGGGCTTGCAAGAAGAAAATCAGGGCTTTGGCATGTCTAAGTATGAACCCGATGAAAAGCCCATTTCGAAAGCAGAGGCATCAGACAATAAAGAAGCCAGTGAGGTTTCTAGAGAGTTTGATCAGTCAGCACATATTGGCGTTGATGATAACAGGAGAACTAGGCAGGCAGACGCTGGTGCAGCTGAATTCGACTCAGAGGACGAGGAAAAAGAGGAACCGCTGTCATTCAGTAGCGTTGATTACACTCCCCCACGTTTCACAGAGAGCGAGAGAAGCCCCAGTTGTAGCCCAAGTGCCTTCCCTGAACACAATGACAAAGAGAAAGGTCAAGAAGAAGAGAGTGATAGGAAGGAGGGACATGCTACACCACACGTGGAAAACAGCTTTGCATATTCAGAGACTCAAGACAACAAAACCACCCCAGCAGAGCCATGCTCATTACCTTTCAATCTCAAAGAAGATAAACCTGAAAAAGTTGAGAAAGATGAAATGAAGGATGATGCCTGGTCGGCCCCTCAAACATCTACAGGAGAGACGGACAAGACTGGAGCATCTCCTAGTATAGAGGAGTATCTGCCAGTCCAGTCATGCAGAAAGGAAACAGCCTCTCTGTCATGGGGCCAATCCAACCTTGGTGCCCAAGCCTCAGCTACTGCCATGCTTTTTGAAGACATCCCTGAGAAGCAGACAACAGAGAAGGAAAAAGATGAGCCAGTGAAAGACAAGTTGGATTCATCTGATAGTGAGCGAGGAGACTCTCCCTCTGGTCGCTACTCACCAGCGGAGAAAGACATGTTACCCCGTCAAGTTTCGCCTAAGGAAAAGGAAAATCAGGCTACTGCTGCCCCCCTGGCCGCGTACTCAGGACATCTCATAGACGATAATGTTCTTGCATCTGAGTACACTCAAATTGGCAGCTCTATCACCAGTAAATCTACAATGGGCTATTCTGAGAGAGAAGACACCCCGGACAGTGTGTATAAGAGGCTACTGGTGGTGGGAGAGGATTATGATGATGATGATGACGATGATGATGATGAAGATGAGGACGGTGAAGATGCGGAGGAAGAAGAAGAAGAAGCCAGTGATCTAGATGTGGAGAAGGGTGCAAGAGAGCAGTCTGAAAAAGAAATCTGTAAAACGACATCGGATGATACCACGCCTTCTAAACTTCTTGTTACAGAAGAAGAGGACAAGAAGGCCCTCTCACCCGAACCCAACCTCCTCAAAAAGGAGGAACCTACCCATTCAATGACCACAATCTGCCCTCCACTGGTAGATACTGCAGATTCCCTTTTGAAGAATGTAGTTGGTGCCTCGCCACTCCAGTCTGGCAGTTCCACTGCAATAGAACAAACAGGATCTGGAGGATATCCTTCTGAATCTTCAGAGTTTTCTGAGGACAGCCAGCTGGGGTTAAAGGAGGAGAGGTTTGACAGTCCTGACCTATCTCTGCCCACCAAGTCCAGTGAAGATAAACATTACAGTCAGGGAGACATTGAAGCTGAGAGGCAGAGAAGCCCAGATACCGCTAGTCGAAAACCAGAGGAAGCTCCTTCGTCTTACCTCCCATCTGCCTCAGCTTCTCTATCAACAAGCCACCAGTTCCGAGAGGAGGTAGAGAGTCCCGTTACAGTGTCTAGTGCCCCCTACAGGACAGATTCTGAGGTTGCTTCCTTTGAGTATTCTTCATTCAAAGATGAAGAATCCTCAGTCAAGCACTCAATCCTCTCAACCACAAGGGTAATACTAAAAGAGGAGTACCTAGAAGCCTCTGAAAAGCTTACCTCAACAACTACAACTACATTCAGTCTGACACAAGTCTCTCCAGTCTTACCCACTCCAGCCAAAGACACTATTCAACAAGACACATCATCAAGCCATAAAATGGACAAGGGTCAGACCTCTGATACCTTTCATAAACTTGAGGGCATTGTTGAAACCAAAACCATGTCTGCTGGGGCTTCAGAACCATTAAGTTCCCAGCTGTCCAAACCCGCTGAAACCATATCCACTTCAAGGGCTCTCTTTGATGTTTCCCCATTGCAAAGAGCTGACTCTCCTGACAGAGAATCCCAGGGCTCATTGGACAGCAAAGAGTCCTACACTCTTCCATGCCGCATTGAATGCCAGAAATCTTCAGTGACAGAGCAAAAAGAAGGCATGCTGTCCATAACTGAGACACACATGGTCACCATCGTCTCCAGTACAACCACAACAGTGACCCAATCTGATGTGGTGACAAAACCACAGGAGTCAACTGAAGCCTCTTCCAATGGGCCTACTGAGGTTCGCACAAGTGCCCAAGACGTCTTCAGTGAAGCAAGCAAAGCCTCTTGTGCCACAATGTCAGATCTACCTAAATCTGATCTGCTTAAATCTGATCAGAAAAAGGAGGAAGAAGAAGAAGAGACAAAGAAAGATAAAGATCAGATGGAAATGAAAGTGGAGGAGAAGAAAGAGAGCAAAGTAGAGACCCTAAAGGAGGACAAGGAAATGCCAGAGCAAAAGGATAAGGAGAAGAAAGAGATGGCTGGAGAGGAGGAAGAGGTAGAGGAAAAGCAATTGGAGGAGAAAGACGGGAAGGAGGAGGAGAAGAAAGACCAGGCTGATGAGGAGAGTGAAAAGGAGAAGGAGAGGAAAGAGGGAGAGAAAGAGAAAGTAGAGGATAAAAAAGCAGAGAAACCGGAAGAGAAGATGTCCGAAAGGAGAAGGAGTAGCTTATCTGACTGGGAACTCCTACAAGGGCCGGGCGCATGCCCAAGCGCCCCTCCAGGCTATGAAGATGACAGGGAAGAGGAGGAGGAAGTGTACGAAACGGAAGAAGCAGAAGAAGCAGAGGAAGAATATGGCGAAGAAGAATGCGTAGCTCCAGGCCAGCCCACCCCTCTGTCCACAGCAGAACATGCCCACCATACAAAGGCATCTGCCAAAATAGATGGAGTATCCAGTCGTCCCACTGACCTGCATATGGAGGCTACCTCCTCGTCCCCCCCTAGCTACTCCTCATGTGAATACAAACACAGCAAAGGAGAAATCTCCCCATCCTTCATCAACCCAAGTCCACACGCCCTCTCCAGCGATGATGGCGAAGAGGACAAAGGGAGCGACCACTCTCTTGAGGGGGATGAAGACGACCGCGAGCAACACTCGGTCAAGAGGAGGTCTCACAAGCAGAAGCGACATCTCACTCAATGTGGAGCTACTGGAGCAGGGGAGGGGTCGCAACCAGTTTCCATGCCTCCTGGTGGCATGGCAACTGGACTCGGGGTGGTGCTAGCTGGAGAGGAGACGCCCCCCACATCAGTGAGCGACTCATTAGCTTCGGAGTCTGACTCAGACGTACCTCCAGAGACCGAGGAGTGCCCGTCGATTACAGCAGAGGGAAACCTGGACTCAGACGAAGATGCAGAACACCTGCCGGTGGACAAACTATCTGCATCTGCCACCGGAGGGGGCCATCAACCCCCCTCGCCCAGATCAGCTGCGAAGGCCCACGACCCCATACCTGCCCCTATGAAGGACCCCCTCCCTCACCCGCCACACCCTGATGTGTGCATGGTGGACCCAGAGGCCCTCTCTAACGACCAGAGCAGCACGGAGAAACTTCTCAAGAAGGATCACAAGACAACGAAGAGCCTGCGGAAGGGCCTGGGCAAACCTAAGTCTGCGTCCCCAGCCCGGAAGGGGAAGAGGTCCACCACCCCTGTGAAGCAGACCTCCAAGGACTCCTCGCCTCGATCGGCCTCTCTGAGAAGGAGGGACACGGAAAGGAGCTCCAGGCTGATGCAGAAGTCCGAGGGCCTGGGATCCAAGGGGGACCTACACGCTCCAGGGAAAGGCCTGGTGAACGGCGTCAAGAGCAATTTGGGTAAAAAATAAAGAAGGATGATATGACTCCATATTCAATAGTAGAGGAAACTTGAAAAACATCAAAGATGATAACAATGCAATAGGTTATAACCTTGAAGGGGAAAGGAAACACTTTAGGAAGTAAATCAGTTACAGCTAGCTGCTGTTCTAAATCCTAGTGTTTCCATTCCCCTTTAAATTTAAAAAATCATCCCCCAAAGGCTTGATGACACAAACTTCCCCATTCTAATTTAATCTTGATTGACATAGAAGTCTGAATCTCCCCCCCTCCCCCCATTCAAACATGGGAAAAGTCATTAGACATTCTAAAGTCATTAGTCATTCTAAAGTCATTAGACATTCTAAAGTCATTAGACATTCTGAAGTCTAAAGTCATTAGTCATTCTAGTCATTAGTCATTCTAAAGTCATTAGACATTCTAAAGTCATTAGACGTTCAAAATTCATTAGACGTTCAAAAGTCATTAGACGTTCTAAAGTCATTAGACGTTCTAAAGTCATTAGACGTTCTAAAGTCATTAGACATTCTAAAGGCATTAGACATTCAAAAGTCTAGTCGTTAGTCATTCTAAAGGCATTAGTCATCCTAATGTCATTAGTCATTCTAAAGTCATCAGACATTCTAAAGTCATAAGACATTCTAAAGGCATTAGACATTCGAAAGGCATTAGACATTCTAAAGGCATTAGACATTCTAAAGTCATTAGACGTTCAAAAGTCATTAGTCGTTCAAAAGTCATTAGTCATTCTAGTCATTAGTCATTCTAAAGTCATTAGTAATTCTGAAGGCATTAGACATTCTGAAGGCATAAGACATTCAAAAGTCTAAAGTCATTAGTGATTCTAAAGGCATTAGACGTTCTAAAGGCATTAGACGTTCTAAAGGCATTAGACATTCTAAAGGCATTAGACATTCTAAAGTCATAAGACATTCTAAAGGCATTAGACATTCTAAAGGCATTAGACGTTCTAAAGTCATTAGTCATTCTAAAGGCATTAGTCATCCGAAAGTCATTAGTCATCCGAAAGTCAATTGACGTTCAAAAGTCATTAGACGTTCTAAAGTCATTAGACGTTCTAAAGTCATTAGACATTCTAAAGGCATTAGACATTCAAAAGTCCAGTCGTTAGTCATTCTAAAGGCATTAGTCATCCTAATGTCATTTCTAAAGTCATCAGACATTCTAAAGTCATAAGACATTCTAAAGGCATTAGACATTCTACAGTCATTAGTCATTCTAAAGGCATTAGTCATCCTAATGGCATTAGTCATTCTAAAGTCATTAGTCATTCTAAAGTCATTAGTCATTCTAAAGTCATTAGACATTCTAAAGGCATTAGACATTCTAAAGGCATTAGACATTCTAAAGTCATTAGACGTTCAAAAGTCATTAGTCGTTCAAAAGTGATTAGTCATTCTAGTCATTAGTCATTCTAAAGTCATTAGTCATTCTGAAGGCATTAGACATTCTGAAGGCATAAGACATTCAAAAGTCTAATGTCATTAGTGATTCTAAAGGCATTAGACGTTCTAAAGGCATTAGACGTTCTAAAGGCATTAGACATTCTAAAGGCATTAGTCATTCTAAAGTCATTAGTCATTCTAAAGGCATTAGACATTCTAAAGTCATAAGACATTCTAAAGGCATTAGACATTCTAAAGGCATTAGACGTTCTAAAGTCATTAGTCATTCTAAAGGCATTAGTCATCCGAAAGTCATTAGATGTTCTAAAGTCATTAGACGTTCTAAAGTCATTAGACGTTCTAAAGTCGTTAGTCATTCTAAAGGCATTAGTCATCCTAATGTCATTAGTCATTCTAAAGTCATAAGACATTCTAAAGTCATAAGACATTCTAAAGGCATTAGACATTCTACAGTCATTAGTCATTCTAAAGTCATTAGTCATTCTAAAGTCATTAGACATTCTAAAGTCATTAGACATTCTAAAGTCATTAGACGTTCTAAAGTCATTAGTCGTTCTAAAGGCATTAGACGTTCTAAAGGCATTAGACGTTCTAAAGGCATTAGACATTCTAAAGGCATTAGTCATTCTAAAGTCATTAGTCATTCTAAAGGCATTAGACATTCTAAAGGCATTAGACATTCTAAAGGCATTAGACATTCTAAAGGCATTAGATATTCTAAAGGCATTAGACATTCTAAAGTCATTAGACATTCAAAAGTCATTAGACGTTCAAAAGTCATTAGTCGTTCAAAAGTCATTAGTCATTCTAGTCATTAGTCATTCTAAAGTCATTAGAGACTTCTCCAATTTTACAATATGGTCCCTCCTCCTTCAGGTACCAACTCCCAGAAATCTAGTTCAGCCGTCCCCCCTGGGCCTCCAATCTATGTGGACCTGGCCTACGTGCCCAACCACTGCAGTGCCAAGAATGTGGACCAGGAGTTCTTCAAGCGGGTGCGTGCTGCGTACTACGTGGTGAGCGGCAACGACCCGGCCGGTGGAGAGCCTAGTCGTGGTGTCCTGGATGCCCTTTTGGAGGGCAAGGCCACATGGGGCTCCAATCTACAGGTGCTTGCTCTATTTCTTTCCCTTAGTCTCTCTCTGTCTGCATACATGCAGGCTCGGCTGTTAAGTAAATGTTTGACTTTTCTCCACATTGTTAGTACATTCTGTTTGACTTTTTTTTCTTCCACATTTCGTTTTCTACGTTTTTCCTAAATTTGTTTTGACTTTTCTCCACATTTCCATTTAGCCTGTGTTTTCACGCTGTGAAGACATTCTGCACCACTGCTAATCTCAGGATCCAGAGGGATATATTCAGAATCACTGATCTGAATCACTTGTAAAATGGACTTGGTAGTGTAAACAGATGCTTGACAATGCTTTAGACAATGTACAGCCACTGAGACGGACATCATTATTTGAGCATTTAGATTGTGAATGTTACAATGTACACTACCGTTCAAAAGTTTGGGGTCACTTAGAAATGTCCTTGTTTTCCATGAAAACATACATGAAATGAATTACAAAATGAATAGGAAATATAGTCAAAATGTTGATAAGGTTATAAATAATGATTTTTAATTGAAATAATAATTGTGTCCTTCAAACTTTGCTTTTGTCAAAGAATCCTCCATTTGAAAAAAGTTGGTATTCTAGTTGTCAATTTGTTGAGGTAAACTGAAGAGATTTCACCCCATGCTTCCTGAAGCACCTCCCACAAGTTGGATTGGCTTGATGGGCAATTCTTACGTAGCATACGGTCAAGCTGCTCCCACAACAGCTCAATAGGGTTGAGATCCGGTGACTGTGCTGACCACAGGGTATGGCATGGCGTTGCAAAATGGAGTGATAGCCTTCCTTCTTCATGATCCCTTTTACTCTGTACAAATCTCCCACTTGACCACCACCAAAGCACCCCCAGACCATCACATTGCCTCCACCATGCTTGACAGATGGTGTCAAGCAGACCTCCAGCATCTTTTCATTTTTTTCTGTGTCTCACGAATGTTCTTATTTGTGATCCGAACACCTCAAATTTAGATTTGTCTGTCCATCACACTTTTTTTTTCAATCTTCCTCTGTCCTGTGTTTCTTTTGCCCATCTTAATCTTTTATTTTATTGGCCAGTCTGAGATGTGGCTTTTTCTTTGCAACTCTGCCTAGAAGGCCAGCATCCCAGAGTCGCCTCTTCACTATTGACATTGAGACTGGTGTTTTGCGGGTACTATTTAACGAAGCTGCCAGTTGAGGACTTGTGAGGTGTCTATTTCTCAAACTAGACACTAATGTACTTGTCCTTTTGCTCAGTTGTGCACCGGGGCCTCCCACTTCTCTTTCTATTCTGGTTAGAACCAGTTTGTGCTGTTCTGTGAAGGGAGTAGTAGACAACGTTGTACGAGATCTCTAGTTTCTTGGCAATTTGTCACATGGATAGCCTTCTTTCACAGAACAAGATTAGACTGATGAGATTCAGAAGAAGGTCTTTGTTTCTGGCCATTTTGAGCCTGTAATCGAACCCACAAATGCTGATGCTCCAGATACTCAACTAGTCTAAAGAAAGCTCGAACAACATAATAGCAAAAGGGTTATCTAATGATCAATTAGCCTTTTAAAATGATAAACTTGGATTAGCTAACACAACGTGCCATTGGAACACAGGAGTGATGGTTGCTCGTAATGGGCCTCTGTACACCTATGTAGATATTCCATAATAAATAATCTGTTTCCAGCTACAATAGTCATTTACAACATTAACAATGTCTACACTGTATTTCTGATCAATTTGATGTTATTTTGATGGACACAAAAAAAAAAATATATTATATATATATATATATATATATAATATATATACACTGCTCAAAAAAATAAAGGGAACACTAAAATAACACATCCTAGATCTGAATGAATGAAATATTCTTATTGAATACTTTTTTCATTACATAGTTGAATGTGCTGACAACAAAATCACACAAAAATTATCAATGGAAATCAAATTTATCAACCCATGGAGGTCTGGATTTGGAGTCACACTCAAAATTAAAGTGAAAAACCACACTACAGGCTGATCCAACTTTGATGTAATGTCCTTGAAACAAGTCAAAATGAGGCTCAGTAGTGTGTGTGGCCTCCACGTGCCTGCATGACCTCCCTACAACGCCTGGGCATGCTCCTGATGAGGTGGCGGATGGTCTCCCGAGGGATCTCCTCCCAGACCTGGACTAAAGCATCCGCCAACTCCTGGACAGTCTGTGGTGCAACGTGGTGTTGGTGGATGGAGCGAGACATGATGTCCCAGATGTGCTCATTTGGATTCAGGTCTGGGGAACGGACGGGCCAGTCCATAGCATCAATCCCTTCCTCTTGCAGGAACTGCTGAGACACTCCAGCCACATGAGGTCTAGCATTGTCTTGCATTAGGAGGAACCCAGGGCCAACCGCACCAGCATATGGTCTCACAAGGGGTCTGAGTATCTCATCTCGGTACCTAATGGCAGTCAGGCTAACTCTGGCGAGCACATGGAGGGCTGTGCGCCCCCCCAAAGAAATGCCACCCCACACCATGACTGACCCACCGCCAAACCGGTCATTCTGGAGGATGTTGCAGGCAGCAGAACGTTCTCCACGGCATCTAGAGACTGTCACATCTGTCACGTGCTCAGCGTGAACCTGCTTTCATCTGTGAAGAGCACAGGGCACCAGTGGCGTATTTGCCAATCTTGGTGTTCTCTGGCAAATGCCAAACGTCCTGCACGGTGTTGGGCTGTAAGCACAACCCCCACCTGTGGACGTCGGGCCCTCATACCACCCTCATGGAGTCTGTTTCTGACCATTTGAGCAGACACATGCACATTTGTGGCCTGCTGGAGGTAATTTTGCAGGGCTCTGGCAGTGCTCCTCCTGCTCCTCCTTGCACAAAGGCGGAGGTAGCGGTCCTGCTGCTGGGTTGTTGCCCTCCTACGGCCTCCTCCACATCTCCTGATGTACTGGCCTGTCTCCTGGTAGCGCCTCCATGCTCTGGACACTACGCTGACAGACACAGCAAACCTTCTTGCCACAGCTCACATTGATGTCCCATCCTGGATGAGCTACACTACCTGAGCCACTTGTGTGGGTTGTAGACTTCGTCTCATGCTACCACTAGAGTGAAAGCATCGACAGCATTCAAAAGTGACCAAAACATCAGCCAGGAAGCATAGGAACTGAGAAGTGGTCTGTGGTCACCACCTGCAGAACCACTCCTTTATTGGGGGTGTCTTGCTAATTGCCTATAATTTCCACGACTTTGTTATATACCCTTTGTTGGCAATGACAGAGGTCAAACGTTTTCACAAGTCTTTACAAGGTTTTCACACACTGTTGCTGGTATTTTGGCCCATTCCTCCATGCAGATCTCCTCTAGAGCAGTGATGTTTTGGGGCTGTTGCTGGGCAACACAGACTTTCAACTCCCTCCAAAGATTTTCTATGGGGTTGAGATCTGGAGACTGACTAGGCCACTCCAGGACCTTGAAATGCTTCTTACGAAGCCACTCCTTCGTTGCCCTGGCGGTGTGTTTGGGATCATTGTCATGCTGAAAGACCCAGCCACGTTTCATCTTCAATGCCCTTGCTGATGGAAGGAGGTTTTCACTCAAAATCTCACAATACATGGCCCCATTCATTCTTTCCTTTACATGGATCAGTCGTCCTGGTCCCTTTGCAGAAAAACAGCCCCAAAGCATGATGTTTCCACCCCCATGCTTCACAGTAGGTATGGTGTTCTTTGGATGGAACTCAGCATTCTTTGTCCTCCAAACCCGACGAGTTGAGTTTTTACCAAAAAGTTATATTTTGGTTTCATCTGACCATATGACATTCTCCCAATCTTCTTCTGGATCATTCAAATGCTCTCTAGCAACCTTCAGACGGGCCTGGACATGTACTGGCTTAAGCAGGGGGACATGTCTGGCACTGCAGGATTTGAGTCCCTGTGTTACTGATGGTAGGCTTTGCTACTTTGGTCCCAGCTCTCTGCAGGTCATTCACTAGGTCCCCCCGTGTGGTTCTGGGATTTTTGCTCACTGTTCTTATGATCATTTTGACCCCACAGGGTGAGATCTTGCGTGGAGCCCCAGATCGAGGGAGATTATCAGTGGTCTTGTATGTCTTCCATTTCCTAATAATTGCTCCCACAGTTGATTTCTTCAAACCAAGCTGCTTACCTATTGCAGATTCAGTCTCCCCAGCCTGGTGCAGGTCTACAATTTTGTTTCTGGTGTCCTTTGACAGCTCTTTGGTCTTGGCCATAGTGGAGTTTGGAGTGTGACTGTTTGAGGTTGTGGACAGGTGTCTTTTATACTGATAACAAGTTCAAACAGGTGCCATTAATACAGGTAACGAGTAGAGGACAGAGGCCCCTCTTAAAGAAGAAGTTGCAGGTCTGTGAGAGCCAGAAATCTTGCTTGTTTGTAGGTGACCAAATACTTATTTTCCACCATAATTTGCAGATAAATGCATAAAAAAATCCTACAATGTTTTGTCTGTCATAGTTGAAGTGTACCTATGATGAAAATTACAGGCCTCTCTCATATTTTTAAGTGGGAGAACTTGCACAATTGGTGGCTGACTAAATACTTTTTTGCCCCACTGTGTGTGTGTGTATATATATATATATATATATATATATATATATATATATATATATTTTTTAAACAAGGATATTTCTAAGTGACCCCAAGCTTTTGAACAGTAGTGTAATTGTCAATGTTGTTCAATGTTCCAACCGGGAATATTGCAACAAAAACTGGTTGCAAATAACATCAGTATGACACATTTTGTGACATCATAGTCCAGTTGTTTACTGGGTGTACTGTAACATGACATTTTGTGACATCATAGTCCAGTTGTTTACTGGGTGTACTGTAACATTACATTTTGTGACATCATAGTCCAGTTGTTTACTGGGTGTACTGTAACATGACATTTTGTGACATCATAGTCCAGTTGTTTACTGGGTGTACTGTAACATTACATTTTGTGACATTATAGTCCAGTTGTTTACTGGGTGTACTGTAACATTACATTTTGTGACATTATAGTCCAGTTGTTTACTGGGTGTACTGTAACATGACATTTTGTGACATCATAGTCCAGTTGTTTACTGGGTGTACTGTAACATGACATTTTGTGACATCATAGTCCAGTTGTTTACTGGGTGTACTGTAACATGACATTTTGTGACATCATTGTCCAGTTGTTTACTGGGTGTACTGTAACATGACATTTTGTGACATCATAGTCCAGTTGTTTACTGGGTGTACTGTAACATTACATTTTGTGACATCATAGTCCAGTTGTTTACTGGGTGTACTGTAACATTACATTTTGTGACATCATAGTCCAGTCGTTTACTGGGTGTACTGTAACATTACATTTTGTGACATCATAGTCCAGTCGTTTACTGGGTGTACTGTAACATTACATTTTGTGACATCATAGTCCAGTTGTTTACTGGGTGTACTGTAACATTACATTTTGTGACATCATAGTCCAGTTGTTTACTGGGTGTACTGTAACATTACATTTTGTGACATCATAGTCCAGTTGTTTACTGGGTGTACTGTAACATTACATTTTGTGACATCATAGTCCAGTTGTTTACTGGGTGTACTGTAACATGACATTTTGTGACATCATAGTCCAGTTGTTTACTGGGTGTACTGTAACATGACATTTTGTGACATCATAGTCCAGTTGTTTACTGGGTGTACTGTAACATGACATTTTGTGACATCATAGTCTAGTTGTTTACTGGGTGTACTGTAACATGACATTTTGTGACATCATAGTCCAGTTGTTTACTGGGTGTACTGTAACATTACATTTTGTGTCATCATAGTCCAGTTGTTTACTGGGTGTACTGTAACATTACATTTTGTGACACCATGGTCCAGTTGTTTACTGGGTGTACTGTAACATTACATTTTGTGACATCATAGTCCAGTTGTTTACTGGGTGTACTGTAACATTACATTTTGTGACATCATAGTCCAGTTGTTTACTGGGTGTACTGTAACATGACATTTTGTGACATCATAGTCCAGTTGTTTACTGGGTGTACTGTAACATGACATTTTGTGACATCATAGTCCAGTTGTTTACTGGGTGTACTGTAACATTACATTTTGTGACATCATAGTCCAGTTGTTTACTGGGTGTACTGTAACATTACATTTTGTGACATCATAGTCCAGTTGTTTACTGGGTGTACTGTAACATTACATTTTGTGACATCATAGTCCAGTTGTTTACTGGGTGTACTGTAACATGACATTTTGTGACATCATAGTCCAGTTGTTTACTGGGTGTACTGTAACATGACATTTTGTGACATCATAGTCCAGTTGTTTACTGGGTGTACTGTAACATGACATTTTGTGACATCATAGTCCAGTTGTTTACTGGGTGTACTGTAACATGACATTTTGTGACATCATAGTCCAGTTGTTTACTGGGTGTACTGTAACATGACATTTTGTGACATCATAGTCCAGTTGTTTACTGGGTGTACTGTAACATGACATTTTGTGACATCATAGTCTAGTTGTTTACTGGGTGTACTGTAACATTACATTTTGTGACATCATAGTCCAGTCGTTTACTGGGTGTACTGTAACATTACATTTTGTGACATCATAGTCCAGTTGTTTACTGGGTGTACTGTAACATGACATTTTGTGACATCATAGTCCAGTTGTTTACTGGGTGTACTGTAACATTACATTTTGTGACATCATAGTCCAGTTGTTTACTGGGTGTACTGTAACATTACATTTTGTGACATTATAGTCCAGTTGTTTACTGGGTGTACTGTAACATGACATTTTGTGACATCATAGTCCAGTTGTTTACTGGGTGTACTGTAACATTACATTTTGTGACATCATTGTCCAGTTGTTTACTGGGTGTACTGTAACATGACATTTTGTGACATCATAGTCCAGTTGTTTACTGGGTGTACTGTAACATGACATTTTGTGACATCATAGTCCAGTTGTTTACTGGGTGTACTGTAACATTACATTTTGTGACATCATAGTCCAGTCGTTTACTGGGTGTACTGTAACATGACATTTTGTGACATCATAGTCCAGTCGTTTACTGGGTGTACTGTAACATTACATTTTGTGACATCATAGTCCAGTCGTTTACTGGGTGTACTGTAACATTACATTTTGTGACATCATAGTCCAGTCGTTTACTGGGTGTACTGTAACATTACATTTTGTGACATCATAGTCCAGTTGTTTACTGGGTGTACTGTAACATTACATTTTGTGACATCATAGTCCAGTTGTTTACTGGGTGTACTGTAACATTACATTTTGTGACATCATAGTCCAGTTGTTTACTGGGTGTACTGTAACATGACATTTTGTGACATCATAGTCCAGTTGTTTACTGGGTGTACTGTAACATTACATTTTGTGACATCATAGTCCAGTTGTTTACTGGGTGTACTGTAACATGACATTTTGTGACATCATAGTCCAGTTGTTTACTGGGTGTACTGTAACATTACATTTTGTGACATCATAGTCCAGTTGTTTACTGGGTGTACTGTAACATTACATTTTGTGACATCATAGTCCAGTTGTTTACTGGGTGTACTGTAACATTACATTTTGTGACATCATAGTCCAGTTGTTTACTGGGTGTACTGTAACATTACATTTTGTGACATCATAGTCCAGTTGTTTACTGGGTGTACTGTAACATTACATTTTGTGACATCATAGTCCAGTTGTTTACTGGGTGTACTGTAACATTACATTTTGTGACATCATAGTCCAGTTGTTTACTGGGTGTACTGTAACATTACATTTTGTGACATCATAGTCCAGTTGTTTACTGGGTGTACTGTAACATGACATTTTGTGACATCATAGTCCAGTTGTTTACTGGGTGTACTGTAACATGACATTTTGTGACATCATAGTCCAGTTGTTTACTGGGTGTACTGTAACATGACATTTTGTGACATCATAGTCCAGTTGTTTACTGGGTGTACTGTAACATGACATTTTGTGACATCATAGTCCAGTTGTTTACTGGGTGTACTGTAACATGACATTTTGTGACATCATAGTTCAGTTGTTTACTGGGTGTACTGTAACATGACATTTTGTGACATCATAGTCCAGTTGTTTACTGGGTGTACTGTAACATGACATTTTGTGACATCATAGTCCAGTTGTTTACTGGGTGTACTGTAACATGACATTTTGTGACATCATAGTCCAGTTGTTTACTGGGTGTACTGTAACATGACATTTTGTGACACCATGGTCCAGTTGTTTACTGGGTGTACTGTAACATTACATTTTGTGACATCATAGTCCAGTTGTTTACTGGGTGTACTGTAACATGACATTTTGTGACATCATAGTCCAGTTGTTTACTGGGTGTACTGTAACATTACATTTTGTGACATCATAGTCCAGTTGTTTACTGGGTGTACTGTAACATTACATTTTGTGACATCATAGTCCAGTTGTTTACTGGGTGTACTTTAGCATCCAACAAAAAAACACATCTTAATCAGACACCAGACGTCTTAAAAATACATTTCCTGGTTCGTTATAAATCTTCTTATGACACATTATTTACCAGAAAAAAAGACGTTTTATGACGTTATGCTGCCTGATTTTGCCGGCTCGGCTGATTGCTTGATCAATGTATTGGTGAATTTGACTTGATACATGTCCTCCATCTCTAACCTAGGTGACTCTGATCCCTACTCATGACACGGAGGTGACACGGGACTGGTACCAGCAGACGCACGAGAAACAGCAGGACCTGAACATCATGGTCTTGGCCAGTAGCAGCACAGTGGTCATGCAGGATGAGTCCTTCCCTGCCTGCAAGATTGAGTTCTAAGTTCTGCACCCGTTGCTATTTTACCTTCCTCTTCCTCCTCTTCCTCATCCGTGCTACTCTTTATCCTCCCATATGTAAGACTCCATTGCATTTGCTGTCGTATTCGGCATGTGCACTAGCTTCCAACTGGTCAGTGTTATCTGATAACAGCTACGGTATGTCAGGCAGAAGCATAGCTAAAGTACAGGGTACACGGTAGCTGTACAAAGGTGTGATGTATATTTCTTTCAATTATGCTTTCCATTTAAACAACATACTTGCATGATTAAAAACACCTCTTTATTAGATTCGATCTTAAACAATATTGTTTTGTTTTCCTTCACATATAACCTCTCCAACGTGTACATATTGTGATCACGCACATCATCTGTGATGAGGATCATTCTCCAAACTTATTTCAGCTTTCAAATCACTGTACTGCACCTCAAATCCACATCTAAATGGACAACACTTTCCAGTTTTGTCTGGCGTTTTTGGGGCATCTAGTGCCTAATGCTCCATTAAGATTGTCCACAGTGATGTCTCATTCAACATGTGAAACTTCAACACTCTTACTTATTGTCTTAAACTCAACAGAGAAATACAAAATGAAAATAAAATGTATAAATTGCTTATCCAAAGGGCCAAAGTAAGTGCCAAAACAGTCTTAAGGTAAGACAGTGGCTGTGTCCCAAATCTGGCTTGCCTACTACTTCCCTAAACAGTATACTGCATACTAATTTAACTACATACTACAATGTACTTAGTTAAAAAAAATGTATGCAGCAAGCAACAAATATGAACATAATGCGAAGGCATCAAATGTGTTGTTGCACTTGTCCCCCGTCATTTGGTCATCTGATTATCAGCTGGTGTCGAACCAGCGCGGGTGTGAAGAAAACCCCGATTCACTTCCTCAATAGTGTGTAGTAAATTCTACCAGACGAACAGCCTAAATAAGTATGACATCTAGGCAGGTAAGTCTCCTAAATCAGACTACGCACAACGTTGTATAATGGTAGTAGCTTCGTAAGTCTCCTAAATCAGACTACGCACAATGTTGTATAATGGTAGTAGCTTCGTAAGTCTCCTAAATCAGACTACGCACAATGTTGTATAATGGTAGTAGCTTCGTAAGTCTCCTAAATCAGACTACGCACAATGTTGTATAATGGTAGTAGCTTCGTAAGTCTCCTAAATCAGACTACGCACAATGTTGTATAATGGTAGTAGCTTCGTAAGTCTCCTAAATCAGACTACGCACAACGTTGTATAATGGTAGTAGCTTCGTAAGTCTCCTAAATCAGACTACGCACAACGTTGTATAATGGTAGTAGCTTCGTAAGTCTCCTAAATTGAGGCTTTGTTTTCGATATATAAGACAATAGTCCTGTTGGGAGATATTACGTAAGATGCAGCTCTAGATGCTGTACCATTTGACTTTCTCAGTACTCTTAACTACGTCAACTGGTGTTACAGAGGACTATTACCACATCGCTTGTCGTGAAGCTTTAGGAGGGGCCTGAAAGTGCTACTTTCAGTTTAAATAACTAGCTAGCTTTTATGAATTATTTTTCCTCAGTAGCTGAAAGCATGATTCTTGCATTTAGCTCAGACTGCTCCCTCGAGGAAGTAGAGTTTTTTTTTTTTTGACCGTGTGTCTAGTCCTTGCAGTCTCCAAGTAGGGAGTAGCCTAAAAACATGTTCCAATACTTTACCGTTTGGCTGTGTGTTTGCTAAAATGAACATTACACTGTAGGCACCGGGCAAAAAGATGGTTCTCTTGTATTTGCTATATTTGTGCTGGATATAATGGTTCTTTATCAATATATGAAGCAGTGGAGGCTGCTGAGGGGAGGGACGGCTCATAATAATGGTCAGAACAGAGTGAATGGAATGGCATCCAACACCTGGAAACAATGGAAACCATGGAAACCATGGAAACAATGTGTTTGATGTATTCCATAACATTCCACTGACTCCGCTCCAGTCGTTACCACGAGCCCGTCGTCCTGTGATCTGAAGCCATTATCATGGTCTTTGTTGGTATGTTGATATGTTGATACATGGAGAGATTGTGTTATAACACATTAGAGGAGGATGTTTAAATGAATGCAGCTGACTGGTTGAGACAGAGGCAACCGAGATGAATGTATTACTTTTTATGTTTTCTCCCGTTTTCAGTTCAATTATACTGTCTGTATGAAACTATTTAATGAATTGATGGAAACTGCATCGATTTTCCATGGCGAATTTAGCCATTAGAGTCTACTCCGTCCCACTAAGACAGGATTGTGTGGAGGTTGTGTGAGTGTTCTTGTGGGGGAGGGGAACATGACTGCGGTGGTAGACAATCGCTCATGTGCCTTCTGGTTTGGGGTATATCGATCAAGTGAGAAGGGTTACTTTTATAGTAGGCATTGTGGAGAGGGGGATCTGGATCCAGGGATAACACAAGGAACTGTGGAGAGGAACCTGGATCCAGGGATAACACAAGGAACTGTGGAGAGGGGGACCTGGATCCAGGGATAACACAAGGAACTGTGGAGAGGAACCTGGATCCAGGGATAACACAAGGAACTGTGGAGAGGGAGACCTGGATCCAGGGATAACACAAGGAACTGTGGAGAGGAACCTGGATCCAGGGATAACACAACTGGAACTGGATGGGAGGGGGGAACCTGGATCCAGGGATAACACAAGGAACTGTGGAGAGAACCTGGATCCAGGGATAACCTGTGGAGAGGGGAACCTGGATCCAGGGATAACACAAGGAACTGTGGAGAGGGGGACCTGGATCCAGGGATAACACAAGGAACTGTGGAGAGGGGGACCTGGATCCAGGGATAACACAAGGAACTGTAGAGAGGGGAACCTGGATCCAGGGATAACACAAGGAACTGTAGAGAGGAACCTGGATCCAGGGATAACACAAGGAACTGTGGAGAGGGGGACCTGGATCCAGGGATAACACAAGGAACTGTAGAGAGGAACCTGGATCCAGGGATAACACAAGGAACTGTGGAGAGGGGAACCTGGATCCAGGGATAACACAAGGAACTGTGGAGAGGAACCTGGATCCAGGGATAACACAAGGAACTGTGGAGAGGGGGACCTGGATCCAGGGATAACACAAGGAACTGTGGAGAGGGGAACCTGGATCCAGGGATAACACAAGGAACTGTGGAGAGGAACCTGGATCCAGGGATAACACAAGGAACTGTAGAGAGGAGGACCTGGATCCAGGGATAACACAAGGAACTGAACCTGGATCCAGGGATAACACAAGGAACTGGGGGAACCTGGATCCTGGGATCCAGGGATAACCTGGACAAGGAACTGTAGAGGGAACCTGGATCCAGGGATAACACAAGGAACTGTGGAGAGGAACCTGGATCCAGGGATAACACAAGGAACTGTAGAGAGGAACCTGGATCCAGGGATAACACAAGGAACTGTGGAGAGGGAACCTGGATCCAGGGATAACACAAGGAACTGTGGAGGGAACTGTAGATGGATCCAGGGATAACACAAGGAACTGTAGAGAGGAACCTGGATCAGGGATAACACAAGGAACTGTAGAGAGGAACCTGGATCCAGGGATAACACAAGGAACTGTAGAGAGGAACCTGGATCCAGGGATAACACAAGGAACTGAAGAGAGGGGGACCTGGATCCAGGATAACACAAGGAACTGTGAACCTGGATCCAGGGATAACACAAGGAACTGTAGAGAGGAACCTGGATCCAGGGATAACACAAGGAACTGTAGAGAGGAACCTGGATCCAGGGATAACACAAGGAACTGTGGAGAGGAACCTGGATCCAGGGATAACACAAGGAACTGTGGAGAGGAACCTGGATCCAGGGATAACACAAGGAACTGTAGAGAGAGGAACCTGGATCCAGGGATAACACAAGGAACTGTAGAGAGGGGAACACTTTATAATATCAAACAAATCCATAGTTGTTGTCCAGGAATAGTGCATCTAGTCTGATCCATGTGGATGGATGCTGTATCCTGTATACACACAGTTGGTAGGCGAAAAGGTCATTAGCCAGCTTAGCCAGCACATTTAGCCAGCACATTTTAGATTCAGTTTCTTATCGGTTTATTGCTGGTTAGCATTTGTCCCCTATCTTAAAGTGCCGCCCAGAAAATGCATCAGACAATAACGTGGTCAAAGGGGAGAAGAGGAGCTTAGGAGTGGGGCTGTGGTTCTAGTGAGAGAAGCACACATGTTCTTTACATTTTCATTCAGCGTTCTTTACCATAACGTGGACCATGGTAGCCTTTGATTTTAGAATAGGTGGCTAGAGCAAACGCTCCATACTGTATGTGAAGACGTTCCAACAATAACGCAAGGTAGATATTTCTAATAAAAATTTAAAAAAATAATAATTTTCAACCCTAAGATCATATTTATGAAACGAACATGAATGTGATGTTGTCGATTGTAGTGGATAGAGATGTGGCACGTGTACCACAGGTCTTACGAGTAGGATGACGTTTTGTGTTGTAGTACGTGCTTGAGTGACACACACACAGAGAGACGGGGACAACATAGTGTGTCTTAAAGGTGTTTGTGGTGGGTAACCAGAGGTGGAGATACTTACTTTGTCGCACTGCTCATCTGAACTCATTACAAAACGTGATTCAGATTTGCATTAAATTCCATAGAGATTATAGAGTCACTTTTTTGATTGTTTTGCGTTTTATTGTACTTTTCTGGTAGTTATTTTGTAGTTTTATTAGTTACATTTAATTCATGAATAAATGATCAGTATTAGATTTTTTATTTTATTGATTTAAATTGTTTTTCAATATTTCAGTTACATGTAGAACTAACAATTATGATTGTCTCTTTTGTTTACATTTCTTAGATTGTATTTTTGAAAAGACTGGCTAAAAATGTATTTTATAATAAGCGTCTGATTTTCAGCATTATTATTTGCTTAGTGATTCTTAAATGTAATTTGTTTCTGTTTAGAGCTGCTGTGTTGTGTGTTTGGGGCTCCTGGCTTGAGGCCAGAGAGAGTGGACCGGGTGGGGCAGACAGAGGTTGCTGGAGAGTCTGTCTATGATATCCTTTACATCAAACTGCAAGAGGAACATTCTCTCCCTCTATTGGATCCAGAAGCTAATGGAGTCTCCTCTTCGGCTAAACCCATAAAGACACAGTCTGTAGCCATCTTGCACTAGCCTGAGAACAGTGCCATCTTTGTCCTGTTTTTTTTCTTCTGAACTTACTCAAATGTACGCTGCTATAATAGGCTGCAGGACAGCTTCCCCCAGGTCTGTTCCTAGCCCGGCCCACTCTCTGACTAGCAACGCGGCAGAGCCAGCCGGACTCACGGCTCCGGCTGAATGGTTTCTTTCAGTATTATTGAGATACTCAATTTTGTTCGCTTTAGAGTCAGTATGCTTTGTCATGTTGATTAATAGGAAGGTCAGAATAGCTGCTACGCTGAGTGAGAGCATCTCTATCCCCCGGAGGATAGAGATGGAGGATGTTTATCAAATAGCTGTGTATGAGCAACTACATAGAGGGGCCACACTGAGCCTACGACAGGTTGTCAGTGATGGTATAAATACATGGCTTTGGATATATTACAATGTCGTCACGAACTACTGTTTCTAAACGGATCATATCAATCTAAGTCTCTCTACCCCTTTTTGGCACTCTATGGCAGGTACACATCTAGTACAGGGAAGGTCCGGGGGAAATCTGAACCAGGCTCAAGGTTGGCTGTTTAACATATACTGTCTATGACATGGGTTTTCTGAATGGGCTGTATTGTCCTCAAGTCTGACTTAAGTCTGAGTTTTGTTTTAAGTTGTGGTGGAGCATCTTGGTGGTTCGATTCCAAATACCCAGCCTTAGGATCAAGCACTCTGGGGCCTTCGCAGATGGCTATGAAATACTAAATAAAAAATAATATACAAAATATGACTTTGCAGAATGCACTAAACCTGAAATAATACTATTGATACAGTTGGTACTGTACTGAATGCTGCTGGACAAAAAAAAACAAACAGAACAGAATTTTACACAAATATCTAAGATATATATCAGTGGAGGAAAGCCTAAGGAAGAGAGACTACTGTATTCAGATTTAATTTCTAGAACAATGATTGTAACTCAAAACAGATAGTATAGTTTATTCATATTGCAGTGGCTGTTGTTTCATTTGCGGTTCTGTCCCAAGAGGAGAAAACTGTCATTTATGACAACACAAAGACTCGGTGTCCCATACAAACAGAAACATACTTACAATAACACAGAAACTAACTGCAGCTCAAACTTTCCTGAATATGACTTGAAAACACATTGGAGACAGAAGAAAATAACGAATGAGTCAAATGAAAGATACATGTACATGTATGTACTGTACACAACTATGTATATACACCTTAAAACAAAATCTAAATAGATATGTTATGAAACGTATGATCCTACTTGTTATTTTAGCAGATTTTAATCAAAACTTCCCAAGCCTTGAACAAAGAAACATAGCCAACGCTAACTAGGTAGCTACAGATGAAAAATAAACGTCTTTCAGTTTCATTTCCATTCTCCCAACTTTCTCATCATAAAAATATTTTTTAACTCTTTTGAACATATATCATTGTCCCATCTTATCTCTCTGCATGTGAACTATTTGGTTATAATCCTGAATGTAATTGTTTATTAACATGAAAATGAAAACAGGAAATGCTCTTTTAAAATGGTATATTTGAAACAGCTGATTGTTTTAACTGGTACTGGGATGGCATATATTATTACCGTGCTGTGCTTGACTGTTTTAACCTAAGATGTTGTTATAATAAAAAATGTTGTAGTTCTTCGGTCTTTGTCGCTGTATTAATCTTAGTTCTGTTACTATCTTCAGTGCAATTGTAGAAAATTGTCTCTCTCTCTCTCTCTCTCGCTCGCTCTTTAAATCTAAAATGCAAAACTACAACTAGGCCTACCGCAGATTAATTGTAAAAGGGAAACAGCCTGGTGATCACCAATAAAAATGCATTTATTGAAATCAGACCACGAGCCTCTTGTTGTTTTGGGATCTTTCTCTTTCATGTGAGTCAGTTTTGTGTTGTGACTCCTATGTAAACGAAGGGGGAGGGGCATATGCAGACTAAAAGGAACACATTGTGAAAGACTTATTAGCCCAAAAATGTAGCCAAATGTAGAAATTAGTGAAATAACTATGAAAACATTGTACTCTGAGGCTGTCCTAATATGGACACCATACATTATATGGACACCAAACAATGAATGAATTCCTTCACAAATCCATTCAGGTTGAAATGTTTGAGGAAGGGATAGTATAGAGAGAATTGATGATAGTGTAGGATATTATAGATTAGGATAGTATAGAGAGTATTGATAGGGTATTATAGAGTATTGGTAGGATAGTATAGGATATTATAGATTAGGATAGTATTGTAATGGGTCCTATGTGTAGCTCGTGTAGAGAGTCAGGCACAGGACAGCAGATATGAGTAATCAATGTACTTTTACTCAAAATGTCAAATATACAAAGTAACAAATACACGCACACCATGACAGACCGAAAATACAATAAACAATCACTCACAAAAAACCATGGGGGAACAGAGGGTGAAATAATGAACAAGTAATTGTGGGTTTGAAATCAGGTCTGTAAAACAAAGACAAAACAAATGGAAAATGAAAAGTGGATCGACGGTGGCTAGATGGCCGGTGACATCAACCGCCGAACGCCGCCCGAACAAGGAGAGGTATCGACTTTGGTAGAAGTCGTGACAAGTATAGAGTATTGGTAGGGTAATATAGAGTATTAGTAGGATCATATAGAGTATTGTTAGGGTAACATAGGTTATTATAGATTAGGATAGTATAGAGTATTGGTAGGATAATATAGAGTATTGGTAGGATAGTTTAGGATAATATAGATTACGATAGTATAGAGAGTACTGGTAAGCTAATATAGAGTATTGATAGGATAGTAAAGGATATTGTAGAATTGGATAGTATAGAGAATATTGGTAGGATAGTATAGGATATTATAGATTAGGATAGTATAGATATTTGGTAGGGTAATATAGAATATTGGTAGGGTAATATAGAGCATTGGTAGGATTATATAGGATGTTATAGATTAGGATAGTATATAGAATATTGGTAGGATAGTACAAGATATTATAAACCTTTTTCAAGACCCTGTCTTTCAAAGATAATTCGTAAAAATCCAAATAACTTCACACATCTTCATTGTGGGTTTTAACACGGTTTCCCATGTTTGTTCAATGAATCATCAACAATTAAAGAACATGCACCTGTGGAACGGTCGTTAAGACACTAACACCTTCAGACGGTAGGCAATTAAGGTCAAAGTTATGGACACTAAAGAGGCCTTTCTACTGACTCTGAGAAAGACCAAAAGAAAGATGCCCAGGATCCCTACTCATCTGCGTGAACGTGCCTTAGGCATGCTGCAAGGAGGCATGAAGACTGCAGATGTGGCCAGGGCAATAAATTGCAATGTCCGTACTGTGAGACGCCTAAGACAGCGCCATATGGAGACAGGACGGACAGCTGATCGTCCTCACAGTGGTAGACCATGTGTAACAACACCTGCACAGGATCGGTACATCCGGACATCACACCTGTGGGGCAGGTACAGGATGGCAACAACAACTGTCCGAGTTACACCAGGAACGCACACCAGGAACGCACAAACCCTCCATCAGTGCTCAGACTGTCCGCAATAGGTTGAGAGAGCCTGGACTGAGGGCTTATAGGCCTGTTGTAAGGTCCTGTTGTAAGGTCTGTTGCAGGTCCTCACCATACATGACCGTAAACAACGTCACCTATGGGCACAAACCCACCGTCGCTGGACCAGACAGGACTGGCAAAAAAGTGCTCTTTACTGACGAGTCACGGTTTTGTCTCACCAGGGATGATGGTTGGATTCGCGTTTATCGTCGAAGGAATGAGCGTTACACCGAGGCCTGTACTCTGGAGTGGCATTGATTTGGAAGTGGAGGTTCCATCATGGTCTGGGGCGGTGTGTCACAGCATCATCGGACTGAGGTTGTTGTCATTGCAGGCAATCTCAACGCTGTGCGTTACATGGAAGACATCCTCCTCCCTCATGTGGTACCCTTCCTGCAGACTCATCCTGACATGACCCTCCAGCATGACAATGCCACCAGCCATACTGCTCGTTCTGTGCGTGATTTCCTGCAAGACAGGAATGTCAGCGTTCTGCCATGGCCAGCGAAGAGCCCGAATCTCAATCCCATTGAGGTCATCTATAAGTCTTTGCTAGGTAAAGCCCCGCCTTATCTCAGCTCACTGGTCACCATAGCAGCACCCACCCGTAGCACGCGCTCCAGCAGGTATATTTCACTGGTCATCCCCAAAGCCAACTCCTCCTTAGGCCGCCTTTCCTTCCAGTTCTCTGCTGCCAATTACTGAAACGAATTGCAAAAATCGCTGAAGCTGGAGACTCATCTCCCTCATTAACTTTAAGCATCAGCTGTCAGAGCAGCTCATAGATCATAGATCACCCTGTACATAACCCATCTGTAAATAGCCCAAACAACTACCTTAGCCTCATATTGTTATTTTTTTGCTCCTTTGCACCCCAATATCTCTACTTGCATTTTCATATTCTGCACATCTATCACTCCAGTGTGTCATTGCTAAAATGTAATTATTTCACCACTAAGGCCTATTTTTTTGCCTCACCTCCCTGATATTACCACATTAGCACACACTGTATATATACTTTTCTATTGTGTTATTGACTGTACATGTGTTTATTCCATGTGTAACTCTGTGTTGTTGTATGTGTCGCACTGCTTTGCCTTATCTTGGCCAGGTCACAGTTGTAAATGAGAACTTGTTCTCAACTGGCCTACCTGGTTGAATAAAGGTGAAATAAAGAAATTAATATAACAATATTGAACAACTGAGACATAAACTGTACAAGTTCCACAGACATGTGACTAACAGAAATTGAATAATGTGTCCCTGAACAAAGGGGGGGTGGGGTCAAATCAAAAGTAACAATCAGTATATGGTGTGGCCACCAGCTGCATTAGGTACTGCAGTGCATCTCCTCCTCATGGAAGGCACCAGATTTGCCAGTTCTTGCTGTGAGATGTTACCCCACTCTTCCACCAAGAAACCTACAAGTTTTTTTTTTATACAAATATTTACACATGTTAAGCTTACTGAAAATAAACGCAGTTGACAGTGAGAGGACATTTCTTTTTTTGCTGAGTTTAGATTAGAATAGTATAGAGAATTGGTAGGGTAATATAGAGTATTGGCCGGGTAGTATAGGATAGTATAGAGAGTATTGGTAGGGTAGTATAGGATAGTATAGAGAGTATTGGTAGGGTAATATAGAGTATTGGTAGGGTAATATAGAGTATTGGTAGGGTAATATAGAGTAGTGGTAGTGTAGAATAGAGTATTGCCAGGGTAGTATAGGATAGTATTGGTAGGGTAGTATAGAGAATATTGGTAGGGTAGTATAGGGTAGTATGGAGAGTATTGGCAGGGTAGTATAAAGTATTGGTAGGGTAGTATAGAGTATTGACAGGGTAGTATAGGATAGTATTGGTAGGGTAGTATAGAGTATTGGTAGGATAGCATAGGATAGTATAGGATAGTATAGAGAGTATTGGTAGGATAGTATATGATATTATAGAATCTGATAATTTAGAGTAATATAGGGTAATATAGGGTAATATAGAGTACTGGTAGGGTAGTATAGAGTATTTATAGGGTAGTTTAGAATAGTATAGAATGTATTGGTAGGGTGGTATAGAGTATTGGTAGGGTAGTATATATTGGTAGGGTAAAATAGAGTATTGGTCGGGTAGTATAGAGTATTGATACGGTATTATAGTATGACTACCCTGACATAGAATATGTGGACAACTACAAATACCTAGGTGTCTGGCTAGACTGTAAACTCTACTTCCAGACTCATATTAAGCATCTCCAATCCAAAATTAAATCTAGAATTGGCTTCCTATTTCGCAACAAAGCCTCCTCCACTCACACCGCCAAACATACCCTCGTAAAACTGACTATCCTACCGATGCGCGACTTCAGCGATGTCATTTACAAA
Source organism: Oncorhynchus keta (assembly GCF_023373465.1). Taxonomy (NCBI): domain Eukaryota; kingdom Metazoa; phylum Chordata; class Actinopteri; order Salmoniformes; family Salmonidae; genus Oncorhynchus; species Oncorhynchus keta. The sequence goes on along the minus strand of NC_068446.1, from coordinate 39,591,473 downwards.
ATAGCTTCCAATACTCTACTCAGCTAACTGGATGCAGTCTATCACAGTGCCATCTGTTTTGTCACCAAAGCCCCATACACCACCCACCACTGCGACCTGTATGCTCTAGTCGGCTGACCCTCGCTACATATTCGTCACCAGACCCACTGACTCCAGGTCATCTATAAGTCTATGCTAGGTAAAGCTCCGCCTTATCTCAGCTCACTGGTCGCGATAACAACACCCACCCGTAGCACGCGCTCCAGCAGGTATATCTCACTGGTCGTCCCCAAAGCCAACACCTCATTTGGCCGCCTTTCCTTCCAGCTCTCTGCTGCCAATGACTGGAATGAATTGTAAAAATCGCTGAAGCTGGAGACTTTTATTTTCCTCACCAACTTTAAACATCAGCTATCTGAGCAGCTAACCGATTGCTGCAGCTGTACATAGCCCATCTGTAAATAGCCCACCAATCTACCTACCTCATCCCCATAGTTTTTATTTACTTTTCTGTTCTTTTGCTCACCAGTATTTCTACTTGCACATCATCATCTGCACATCTGTTAATTTGCTAAATTGTAATTACTTCGCTACTACAGCCTATTTATTGCCTTACCTCCTCACTCCATTTGCACACACTGTTTATAGACTTTCTTTTCTATTGTGTTATTGACTGTACTCTTGTTTATTCCATGTGTAACTCTGTGTTGTTGTTTGTGTCGCACTGCTTTGCTTTATCTTGGCCAGGTCGCAGTTGTAAATGAGAACTTGTTCTCAACTAGCTTACCTGGTTAAATAAAGGTTAAATAAAAAATAAATTAACAGTATATAGAGTATTGATAGGGTAGTATAGAGTATTGGTAGGGTAGTATAGAGTATTGGTAGGGTAGTATAGAGTATTGGTAGGGTAGTATAGAGTATTGATATGGCAGTATAGAGTATTGATAGGGTAGTATAGAGTATTGATATGGTAGTATAGAGTATTGGTAGGGTAGTATAGAGTATTGGTAGGGTAGTATAGAGTATTGGTAGGGTAGTATAGAGTATTGGTAGGGTACATTTACATTTAGAGTATTGGTAGCAGACGCTATATCCAGAGGGTAGTATAGAATTGGTAGGGTATATAGAGTATTACATCCAGTGGAATAGCCACTATTGGTAGTGCATCTAGAATATTTTAGGGGGGAGAGAAGGATTAGTTTATCCTATTGGTAGGGTATTATAGAGTATTGGTAGGGTAGTATAGAGGGAAAGGAAACGGGGCATGTCAGAGGGAGCGTTCCTTTCATGTACAGTCCAGGGTTTATTTACAGTGCATTTGGAAAGTAGTCAGACCCCTAGACTTTTTTCACATTTTGTTACGTTACAGCGTAATTAAAAAAATAATTAAATACTTTTTTCCCCCTCATCAATCTACACACAATACCCCATAATGACATCACAATACCCCATAATGACATCACAATACCCCGTAATGACATCCCAATACCCCATAATGACAAAGCTAAATATGTTTTTAGAAATGTTTGCAAAATGATTACAAATAAAAAATGGAAATACCTTATTTGCATAAATATTCAGATCCTTCGCTATGAGACACGAAATTGAGCGCAGGTGCATCCTGTATCCATTGATCATCCTTGAGATATTTATACAATTTGTGGTCACCTGTGGTCAATTCAATTGATTGGACATGATTTGGAAAGGCACACACCTGTCTATGTAAGGTCCCACAGTTGACAGTTCATGTCAGAGCAAAAACCAAGTCATGAGGTCGAAGAAATTGTCTGTAGAGCTCCGAGACAGGATTGTGTCGAGGCACAGATTTGGGGAAAGGTACCAAAAAATGTCTGCAGCATTGAATGTCCCCAAGAACACAGTGGCCTCCCATCATTCTTAAACGGAAGAAGTTTGGAACCACCAAGACTCTTCCTAGAGCTGGCCGCCCGGCCAAACTGAGCAATCGGGGGAGAAGGGCCTTGGTCAAGGAGGTGACCAAGGAGGTGACCCCTCTAGCTTGTACTTGCAAAAATGCTTCTTTGAAATTCTGGCTGCCTTGTTATCCCATAAAAATGGAGTTACTATTGAATCCAGTTTCTTAAAATAGCTTTGTGGTATGAAATTGGGTAGACATTTGAAGAGGTAAAGAAACCTGGGTAGGACAACCATTTTAATAGCGTTTATATGACCAACCAAGGAAATAGTCAGAGTTTTCCAAAAATCTATATTTTATTTAAGCTGATATATTTTCATGTCCCAGTTCGCTTTCAATAGCTCTTGTCACTACAATGCCAAGGCGGTTCTAAACGGGGTAGATTATATTGGCATCAACTCACTTTTTTTGCCAGTTTATCTTGTTGCCAGAGAAGGAGCCGAATGTGTTTATCAAGTTAAGTAAGGGTGGAATCGAAGTTTTAGGCTTGGACAAAAACAAAAGAACATTGTCTGCAAATAGGGACATTTTGTGCTGTGTGTCCTTTATTTTAACAGAAGCTATATCGGCACATGCCCGAGTGCGAGTAGCAAGGGGTTCCATGGCTATAGAGAAGAGAGCAGGCGAAATAGGGCACCCCTGTCGGCACCCCTTGAACAAGCGGAATGACTGCGACATTTCCTGATTGGTTACCACGGACGCCATTGGGTGTGCATAAATAATTCTGATCCAATGAATAAATTCCTATCCAAACCCGAAGTGCTCCAGAACCAACATCATATACTTCCACTCAATCTGATCAGACGCCTTCTTTGCATCAAGAGCTATTACCACTGCCTCAACCTTCTCTGCATCAAGAGCTATTACCACTGCCTCAGCCTTCTCTGCATCAAGAGCTATTACCACTGCCTCAACCTTCTCTGCATCAAGAGCTATTACCACTGCCTCAACCTTCTCTGCATCAAGAGCTATTACCACTGCCTCAACCTTCTCTGCATCAAGAGCTATTACCACTGCCTCAACCTTCTCTGCATCAAGAGCTATTACCACTGCCTCAACCTATTACCACTTCTCTGCATCAAGAGCTATTACCACTGCCTCAACCTTCTCTGCATCAAGAGCTATTACCACTGCCTCAACCTTCTCTGCATCAAGAGCTATTACCACTGCCTCAACCTTCTCTGCATCAAGAGCTATTACCACTGCCTCAACCTTCTCTGCATCAAGAGCTCATTACCACTGCCTCAACCTTCTCTGCATCAAGAGCTATTACCACTGCCTCAACCTTCTCTGCATCAAGAGCTATTACCACTGCCTCAACCTTCTCTGCATCAAGAGCTATTACCACTGCCTCAACCTTCTCTGCATCAAGAGCTATTACCTCAACCTTCTCTGCATCAAGAGCTATTACCACTCAACCTTCTCTGCATCAAGAGCTATTACCACTGCCTCACACCTTCTCTGCATCAAGAGCTATTACCACCTTCTCTGCATCAAGAGCTATTACCACTGCCTCAACCTTCTCTGCATCAAGAGCTATTACCACTGCCTCAACCTTATGATCGTAATACATTACGTTGAAAAGGCGTCTCAAATTGTAGTATATATGTCGGCCCGGGATAAAACCTGTCTGGTCAGGGTGTATGATGTCGGAAATATCTTTTTTCAATCGGTTTGCCAATTATCTTTGTCAACACCTTGTTTTCTATGGGGAGTAACGACACGGGGCGATAAGACAACATCTCTATCATACAGTGTTTGAGGGAGTTTGGCATTTTCTTTGGATTGTTTAAACATTCGCAACATAAGGGGAGATAGACTGGAGCAGTACTTCTTATAGAAGTCTATTACATATCCATCGGGCTCAGGGGCCTTGCTGTTTGGGAATTGTGCTATTGCTGTGTTAATTTCCTCTAAAGTTATCCCTGCATCGAGTGCAGAAGCTGCCCCCCTGTCTAGTTTAGGAAGTTCACATTCAGCGAGAAAGCGTTCCATAGTTTGTGGATCAGTAGCATCGCATTTTGATTGGTATAGCTCTGAGTAAAACTGCACAAAGCATTTATTAATATCCTGCGGATCTGTTACTATTTTACCCTTCTTGTCTTTTATTTTGTGAATAGCTCTAGATGCCTGTATATGTCTTAGCTGTCTTGCTAATAATTTATGTGGTTTGTCACCCAGTTCAAAATAACTTTGTTGCGTTCTAGCAAATAAAGAGCCCACCCGTTTCGAAAGGATGGTATTGTATTCATATTTTAACTTTGTGATCTTCTGAAGGACTGCATACGAGGAATTCGTCCTAAAAACGTTCTCCTGTTCCCCTAACTCTCAATTTCTCTCAGCCTAGTATTGGTGTGTTTCTTCCTCTCTGATGTATAAGAAACAATGTAACCTGTAATCACAGCCTTTAGAGATTCCCAAAGGGTGGAGTCGTCAACATCCCCCGTGTCGTTAGTTCCGAGGAAAAAGGCAATCTGATCCTTCAAATACATCTTTCAGCAGGTAATAATAATAATAATATATGCCATTTAGCAGACGCTTTTATCCAAAGCGACTTACAGTCATGTGTGCATACATTCTAAGTATGGGTGGTCCCGGGAATCGAACCCACTACCCTGGCGTTACAAGCGCCATGCTCTACCAACTGAGCTACAGAAGGACCACAGGTACGAGTCTAAGCGCCGCGGTCGCCGACCTGTCGACATATTGTCGAGTTTCAGCACCATGGACAGAGGAGAGTGGTCCGTAATTAGAATAGGGGGATAGGTAACCGACTCAGCTGCTGTAATTAGTTTGGAGTCCAACAAAATATGATTTATGAACTGATGAAAAGAAAGAATAATCCCTGTCTGTTGGGTGCGTCAGTCTCCAAATATCGACAATGTTAAGGTTTGACATCAATGTACTTAGACAGACACTGGCATTTGATTGTTGAAGTGACCTTGATAGCTGTTTATCTAAAAGAGGATCTAACGTACAGTTAAAGTCCCCTCCAACAATAACACTTGTATCCCAGATATTTGGTATGTCCTTAAATACCCTTTGAAAAAATAATAGATCATCGAAGTTGGGTCCATATAAATTGACCAAGGTTACTGGTTTCGAATTCAGTGTACCAGCCACAATAATATCCCGACCATTAGGATCTGAAATCGAGGATGAGTAACCGAAAGGAATGTTTTTCCTTATCAGGATTGCTACCCCTCTCGCTTTTGCATCAAAGTTAGACTGGTATATCTGACCGATCCAGCCGACTCGTAGCTTGGCCTGAGCGAAGCGTTTAATATGAGTGTCTTAATAAAGAAGCACTATGTCAGCACCCAGTGATTTAAGATGAGAAAAAACCTTAGCTCGTTTCACCACATGCCTTAAGCCATTACAGTTCCAGCTGACTATCTTTATTCCACCTGGTCTACTCTGTGCTCTGTCACTATGTGGCATCTCTTATTTTAGAGCAAATTGTTGCTGTCATACAAAACCCAGATGAAAAACGTCCTGCCGTGCGGGAGCTTGTCATCCCACCTGTATTAATAAACGTGAACATAAAACACAGACCCCATCCCCCCTCCCGTCCCTTTACTGAGTGACTTCCCCAAACAAAGCACTCCTTGGCTAACACACAAACCTTAGGGTGTCTAGACATACAGCTTAAACTAACTCGTCGTCTAAAGATGCTCCGCATATACGCTAATATTAAATAACACAACACTTAACTCTCACGTTAGGGGGTGAGTGGCGCTAATACATGATGTGCCAAACAATGCTACATTAGCCACAACATCTCACCTATCATATAAGTCCCAATTTCTGATCTTCTGATCGAAAAGAAATTCAAACACATTCCTGGCCTGTATTTGGCCATTTAGCCGACTGACACAGCCGTTCTGTATCCTCAGCCAGGGAGCTTGCTTGTCAAGAACAGATCGGCCTGTATTTGGTCATTTAGCCGACTGACACAGCCGTTCTGTATCCTCAGCCAGGGAGCTTTGCTTGTCAAGAACAGATCGGCCTGTATTTGGTCATTTAGCCGGCTGACACAGCCGTTCTGTATCCTCAGCCAGGGAGCTTGTTTGTCAAGAACAGATCGGCCTGTATTTGGTCATTTAGCCGGCTGACACAGCCGTTCTGTATCCTCAGCCAGGGAGCTTGTTTGTCAAGAACAGATCGGCCTGTATTTGGTAATTTAGCCGACTGACACAGCCGTTCTGTATCCTCAGCCAGGGAGCTTTGCTTGTCAAGAACAGATCGGCCTGTATTTGGTCATTTAGCCGGCTGACACAGCCGTTCTGTATCCTCAGCCAGGGAGCTTGCTTGTCAAGAACAGATCGGCCTGTATTTGGTCATTTAGCCGGCTGACACAGCCGTTCTGTATCCTCAGCCAGGGAGCTTGCTTGTCAAGAACAGATCGGCCTGTATTTGGTCATTTAGCCGGCTGACACAGCCGTTCTGTATCCTCAGCCAGGGAGCTTGCTTGTCAAGAACAGATCGGCCTGTATTTGGCCATTTAGCCGGCTGACACAGCCGTTCTGTATCCTCAGCCAGGGAGCTTGCTTGTCAAGAACAGATCGGCCTGTATTTGGCCATTTAGCCGACTGACACAGCCGTTCTGTATCCTCAGCCAGGGAGCTTGCTTGTCAAGAACAGATCGGCCTGTATTTGGTCATTTAGCCGGCTGACACAGCCGTTCTGTATCCTCAGCCAGGGAGCTTGCTTGTCAAGAACAGATCGGCCTGTATTTGGCCATTTAGCTGGCTGACACAGCCGTTCTGTATCCTCAGCCAGGGAGCTTGCTTGTCAAGAACAGATCGGCCTGTATTTGGTCATTTAGCCGGCTGACACAGCCGTTCTGTATCCTCAGCCAGGGAGCTTGCTTGTCAAGAACAGATCGGCCTGTATTTGGTCATTTAGCCGGCTGACACAGCCGTTCTGTATCCTCAGCCAGGGAGCTTGCTTGTCAAGAACAGATCGGCCTGTATTTGGCCATTTAGCTGGCTGACACAGCCGTTCTGTATCCTCAGCCAGGGAGCTTGCTTGTCAAGAACAGATCGGCCTCTTTTGGGTTGTCAAACGTACCTGTTGATCCTTCAACTGTCACCTTAAACCGGGCTGGGAAGAGGAATCCATATCGGATGTTGGCCGCCCTGCATTTGTTGCGTACCTCATCATACTCTTTCCGTTGGTTCCTCACCTCCAAGGTAAGATCTGGGTAGAAAGACACGCTGGCTCCGTTGAAGTTAAGGGGGAACTTTTGACTAGCCAGCTTGAGGATGAGATCCCTGGTCTGGGGATAGTGCAGCCGTACAATGAATGGCCTTGGTGGCTCGCCCTTGGCCGGCTTCGTTGCCTGAGATCTGTGTGCGCGGTCGATCAGGATGGCCGTTTTGAAGTGTTCACTCCCCAGCAGGGCCGGTATCAGCTCCCAGACAAATTCAGTGGGTTTCCCTTTCTAGGTGTCCTCCTGGATACCACATATTCGGATGTTCTGGCGTCTTGAATGCGACTCAAGCATTTCCAGTCGGGCTTTCAGGGTTTTGTTGTCATTTTTGAACGTTGCGCACTGTTTCTCTATGTCCTGTAGCCTGGCCTCGTGTTCGACTGTCGTCTGCTCAACCTCATGCACCCTTCCCTTAGTTTCTTTCACAGTTTCGTCCAAAGTCCCAATACTCTTTGAGATATCAGCCAACCTTGTGTCCACCTTCTTGCTTGGTGAGTTTATGGCAGCCAGTATGTCACTTTGCGTAGGCTCTGTGGGGAACTCTTGGAAGCTAGCCTCTTCAGCTAACTCCTCGTGGGTCGGCGACGTTGAAATTGGTTCGTTGTCTATCTCATTCAAATTATCTTGTTTAGCGCTCCCTTTTCTGGTGCCTTTTCCCTTTGTCATATTTGTTTGAAGTTATAGGTCGTGAGAGGTTAAGATAAATACTAATTTGTTTCAAAATAGAGCAGAGCTCTTCCAAAGCACGTCTACTCCATAGCACGCTCTCTAGCGCCTCCCTATTTGGACTTTCTTGGTAGCCAGGTTTTTGCAAACCTTGATTAATGCCTATTATTCAATGCTGTTAAGACAAATAGTACATTTTTGTGAGGATTATTGATGGCTAAGTTTAAAGTAGCACGATATGCTTTGGTCTATAAATTGCTATTGTCAATCTTGGGAGACTATAATATATGTTCATAGTCAAATATATGCTAATAATGAATATTTAATCATTCAGCAAGAGCCAAGTCAATGTCTGTCAATCTTTTTACATTGTCTAAGGGCTGAATCCTGACTTAACATACTGCATAATTCAAACCAGAAAACTGTAAAGTAGGAGAAAATTACATAGATTTTCAACGCAGGGATGATATCTTACTTTCCGTTCTGCAAATGTTCCCTTTACATCAGTGCATGATTTATGAATGCATACAGTATCTCAGGTTAGGAGGCAACCGTATGTCAACAGAAGATGTAAGGAGAGATGTCAGAGAGCATGTTACAGACTTGGTCACCATATCATTTGACAGGTAAATATTACTGTTACCCCTGTTGCCAACAGGAGGTTTGAAAAGTTAAAGATACATATGGGAAATATGAGAGTAAGCTTTACCAGTGCAGACTGCACCACACTCACACTGTACAGTGCCTTCAGAAATGTGGATAAGTAAGTATTCAACCCCGTTGTTATGGCAAGCCGAAATAAGTTCAGGAATTTTCTTTAACAAGTCACATAAGTTGCATAGACTCGTGTGCAACAATAGTGTTTGACTCAGGGGGTTGAATACTTACCCAGAAAGACTCACAGCAAGGTGATTCTAGAGCGTATTGACTCAGAGGGTTGAATACTTACCCAGAAAGACTCACAGCGAGGTGATTCTAGAGCGTATTGACTCAGGGGGTTGAATACTTACCCAGAAAGACTCACAGCGAGGTGATTCTAGAGCGTATTGACTCAGGGGGTTGAATACTTACCCAGAAAGACTCACAGCGAGGTGATTCTAGAGCGTATTGACTCAGGGGGTTGAATACTTACCCAGAAAGACTCACAGCGAGGTGATTCTAGAGCGTATTGACTCAGGGGGTTGAATACTTACCCAGAAAGACTCACAGCGAGGTGATTCTAGAGCGTATTGACTCAGGGGGTTGAATACTTACCCAGAAAGACTCACAGCGAGGTGATTCTAGAGCGTATTGACTCAGGGGGTTGAATACTTACCCATAGACTCAAAGCAAGGTGATTCTAGAGCGTATTGACTCAGGGGTTGAATACAACAAATTACCACTCTCAGCAAGCATAGGGTTTACCCAGAAAGACTCACAGCAAGGTGATTCTAGAGCGTATTGACTCAGGGGGTTGAATACTTACCCAGAAAGACTCACAGCAAGGTGATTCTAGAGCGTATTGACTCAGGGGGTTGAATACTTACCCAGAAAGACTCACAGCAAGGTGATTCTAGAGCGTATTGACTCAGGGGTTGAATACTTACCCAGAAAGACTCACAGCAAGGTGATTCTAGAGCGTATTGACTCAGGGGGTTGAATACTTACCCAGAAAGACTCACAGCAAGGTGATTCTAGAGCGTATTGACTCAGGGGGTTGAATACTTACCCAGAAAGACTCACAGCGAGGTGATTCTAGAGCGTATTGACTCAGGGGGTTGAATACTTACCCAGAAAGACTCACAGCGAGGTGATTCTAGAGCGTATTGACTCAGGGGGTTGAATACTTACCCAGAAAGACTCACAGCGAGGTGATTCTAGAGCGTATTGACTCAGGGGGTTGAATACTTACCCAGAAAGACTCACAGCGAGGTGATTCTAGAGCGTATTGACTCAGGGGGTTGAATACTTACCCAGAGACTCAAAGCAAGGTGATTCTAGAGCGTATTGACTCAGGGGGTTGAATATTTACCCAGAAAGACTCACAGCAAGGTGATTCTAGAGCGTATTGACTCAGGGGGTTGAATACTTACCCAGAAAGACTCACAGCAAGGTGATTCTAGAGCGTATTGACTCAGGGGGTTGAATACTTACCCAGAAAGACTCACAGCAAGGTGATTCTAGAGCGTATTGACTCAGGGGGTTGAATACATACCCAGAAAGACTCACAGCAAGGTGATTCTAGAGCGTATTGACTCAGGGGTTGAATACATACCCAGAAAGACTCACAGCAAGGTGATTCTAGAGCATTGACTCAGGGGGTTGAATACTTACAGAAAGACTCACAGCAAGGTGATTCTAGAGCGTATTGACTCAGGGGGTTGAATACTTACCCAGAAAGACTCACAGCAAGGTGATTCTAGAGCGTATTGACTCAGGGGTTGAATACTTACCCAGAAAGACTCACAGCAAGGTGATTCTAGAGCGTATTGACTCAGGGGTTGAATACTTACCCAGAAAGACTCACAGCGAGGTGATTCTAGAGCCGTATTGACTCAGGGGTTGAATACTTACCCAGAAAGACTCACAGCGAGGTGATTCTAGAGCGTATTGACTCAGGGGGTTGAATACTTACCCAGAAAGACTCACAGCGAGGTGATTCTAGAGCGTATTGACTCAGGGGGTTGAATACTTACCCAGAAAGACTCACAGCGAGGTGATTCTAGAGCGTATTGACTCAGGGGGTTGAATACTTACCCAGAGACTCAAAGCAAGGTGATTCTAGAGCGTATTGACTCAGGGGGTTGAATATTTACCCAGAAAGATTCACAGCAAGGTGATTCTAGAGCGTATTGACTCAGGGGGTTGAATACTTACCCAGAAAGATGATTCTAGAGCGTATTGACTCAGGGGGTTGAATACTTACCCAGAAAGACTCACAGCAAGGTGATTCTAGAGCGTATTGACTCAGGGGGTTGAATACTTACCCAGAAAGACTCACAGCAAGGTGATTCTAGAGCGTATTGACTCAGGGGGTTGAATACTTACCCAGAAAGACTCACAGCAAGGTGATTCTAGAGCGTATTGACTCAGGGGGTTGAATACTTACCCAGAAAGACTCACAGCAAGGTGATTCTAGAGCGTATTGACTCAGGGGGTTGAATACATACCCAGAAAGACTCACAGCAAGGTGATTCTAGAGCGTATTGACTCAGGGGGTTGAATACTTACCCAGAAAGACTCACAGCAAGGTGATTCTAGAAGTATTGACTCAGGGGGTTGAATACTTACCCAGAAAGACTCACAGCAAGGTGATTCAGAGGTTTGACTCAGGGGTTGAATACTTACCCAGAAAGATTCACAGCAAGGTGATTCTAGAGCGTATTGACTCAGGGGGTTGAATACTTACCCAGAAAGATTCACAGCAAGGTGATTCTAGAGCGTATTGACTCAGGGGGTTGAATACATACCCAGAAAGACTCACAGCAAGGTGATTCTAGAGCGTATTGACTCAGGGGGTTGAATACTTACCCAGAAAGACTCACAGCAAGGTGATTCTAGAAGTATTGACTCAGGGGGTTGAATACTTACCCAGAAAGACTCACAGCAAGGTGATTCTAGAGCGTATTGACTCAGGGGGTTGAATACTTACCCAGAAAGATTCACAGCAAGGTGATTCTAGAGCGTATTGACTCAGGGGGTTGAATACTTACCCAGAAAGATTCACAGCAAGGTGATTCTAGAGCGTGATTCAGGGGTTGAATACTTAAAGGTGATTCTATTGACTCAGGGGTTGAATACTTACCCAGAAAGACTCACAGCAAGGTGATTCTAGAGCGTATTGACTCAGGGGGTTGAATACTTACCCAGAAAGACTCACAGCAAGGTGATTCTAGAGCGTATTGACTCAGGGGGTTGAATACTTACCCAGAAAGACTCACAACAAGGTGATTCTAGAGCGTATTGACTCAGGGGGTTGAATACTTACCCAGAAAGATTCACAGCAAGGTGATTCTAGAATGTATTGACTCAGGGGGTTGAATACTTACCCAGAAAGACTCACAGCAATGTGATTCTAGAAGTATTGACTCAGGGGGTTGAATACTTACCCAGAAAGACTCACAGCAAGGTGATTCTAGAGCGTATTGACTCAGGGGGTTGAATACTTACCCAGAAAGACTCACAGCAAGGTGATTCTAGAGCGTATTGACTCAGGGGGTTGAATACTTACCCAGAAAGATTCACAGCAAGGTGATTCTAGAATGTATTGACTCAGGGGGTTGAATACTTACCCAGAAAGACTCACAGCAAGGTGATTCTACAGCGTATTGACTCAGGGGGTTGAATACTTACCCAGAAAGACTCACAGCAAGGTGATTCTAGAATGTATTGACTCAGGGGTTTGAAAACTTTTCTATTTATTTTATTTTGTGTTGATCGTTGACAAAATATAACAATTAAATCAATTTTAATCCCACCTTGTACCACAACAAAATGCAGAAAAAGTCAAGGGTGTGAATACTTTCTGAAGGCAAATGTATTTTTACATTTTATTTTGATATTTACAGAGCCCTGACGAAGCAAATGAGCTGATTTTAACGAAATCTCAATATATTTCACCTGGCTGACTTTATACTGCAAAATGAGTGAAGGCTCTGGTCTTGGACAATATTATTCTGTCTCTCTCCTTACTGGTATCATGCCAGATCATGCTATTGATTGATGATTTATTGATCCTAACACACGCACACGCACACACACACACACACACACACACACACACACACACACACACACACACACACACACACACACACACTCTTATTAGCTACCATGTACATTACTGTTCAAAAGTTAGAATCCTTGTTTTCCATGAAAACATACATCAAATGAGTTGCAAAATGAATAGGAAATATAGTCAAGATGTTGACAAGGTTATAAATAATGATTTTTAATTGAAAAAATAATTGTGACCTTCAAACTTGGGGCGGCAGCGTAGCCTAGTGGTTAGAGCGTTGGACTAGTAACCGGAAGGTTGCGAGTTCAAACCCCCGAGCGGACAAGGTACAAATCTGTCGTTCTGCCCCTGAACAGGCAGTTAACCCACTGTTCCCAGGCCGTCATTGAAAATAAGAATATGTTCTTAACTGACTTGCCTAAAAAAAATTAAAAAAATAAAAACTTAGATTTTGTAAAGAATCCTCCATTTGCAGCAATTATAGCCTTGCAGACCTTTGACTTTCTAGTTGTCAATTTGATGAGGTAATCTGAAGAGATTTCACCCCATGCTTCCTGAAGCTCCTCCCACAAGTTGGATTTGCAAAATGGAGCCTTCCTTCTTCAAGATCCCTTTTACCCTGTACAAATCTCCCACTTGACCACCACCAAAGCACCCCCAGACCATCACATTGCCTCCACCATGCTTGACAGATGGCGTCAAGCAGACCTCCAGCATCTTTTAATTTTTTCTGCGTCTCACGAATGTTCTTATTTGTGATCCGAACAACTCAAACTTAGATTAGTCTGTACATCGCCTCTTCACTGTTGACATCGAGACCGGTGTTTTGCGGGTACTATTTAATGAAGCTGCCAGTTGAGGACTTGTGAGGCGTCTGTTTCTCAAACTAGACATTCTAATGTACTTGTCTTCTTGCTCAGTTGTGCACCGGGGCCTCCCACTCCTCTTTCTATTCTGGCTAGAGACAGTTTGCGCTGTTCTGTGAAGGGAGTAGTAGACAGCGTTGTACAAGATCTTCAGTTTCTTGGCAATTTCTCACATGGAATAGCCTTCATTTCACAGAACAAGAATAGAGTTTCAGAAGAAAGTCTTTGTTTCTGGACATTTTGAGCCTGTAATCGAACCAACAAATGCTGATGCTCCAGATACTCAACTAGTCTAAAGAAGGCCAGTTTTATTGCTTCTTTAATCTGAACAACAGTTTTCAGTTGTGCTAACATAATTGCAAAAGGGTTTTCTAATGATCAATTAGCCTTTTAAAATAATAAACTTGGATTAGCTAACACACCGTGCCATTGGAACACAGGAGTGATGGTTTCTGATAATGGGCCCCTGTACACCTATGTAGATATTCCATTAAAAATCATCTGTTTCCAGCCACAATAGTAATTTACAACATTAACAACGTCTACACTGTATTAATGATCAATTTGATGTTATTTTAATGGACACATTTTTTTTTTCTTTTCTTTCAAAAACAAGGGCATTTCTAAGTGACCCCAACCTTTTGAATGGTAGTGTAACTGCAACCAATGATGAATGGATGGTTATACACAGTGCACAAAACATTAAGAACACCTGCTCCTGCCATGACATAGCTGGATTCCCCTGGTCAGTCTATGATCTATTATTGATGCCACTTGTTAAATCCACTTCAATCACTGTAGATGAAGGGGAGACGGCAGGTTACTGAAGGATTGTTAAGCCTTGAGACATGGATTGTGTGTGTGGGCCATTCAGAGGGTGAATAGGCAAGACAAAATATTGAAGTGCCTTTGAACAGGTTATGGTAGTAGGTGCCAGGCGCACTGGTTTATGTCTAGAACTGCAACACTGTTGGGTTTTTCCACTCTCAACAGTTTGTCCACCACTCAAAGGACATCCAGCCAACTTGACACAACTGTGGGAAGCATTGGAGTCAACATGGGCCAGCATCCCTGTGGAACGCTTTCGACACCTTGTAGAGTCAACATGTGCCAGCATCCCTGTGGAACGCTTTCGACACCTTGTAGAGTCAACATGTGCCAGCATCCCTGTGGAACGCTTTCGACACCTTGTAGAGTCAACATGGGCCAGCATCCCTGTGGAACGCTTTCGACACCTTGTAGAGTCAACATGGGCCAGCATCCCTGTGGAACACTCTCGACACCTTGTAGAGTCCATGCCCCGACGAATTGAGGCTGTTCTGAGGCTGTCTCTAATAACTCAATATTAGGAAGGTGTTCTTAATGTTTTGTACACTGTACTCGTTCTTTCTCTCGATTTCTGCTAATACATTTTGCAGCAGTCATCTACAGATGTGAATGATTCTTAATGACTCTCTGTACCCTAGGAGAGGTAAAACACACACACACGTTGCAGATGCAAGGCAGGAGGGAGAGTGAGCAGAGCTAGGCTGGTCCATGTTCAGCTGGCAGCCCTGCCTTCTTTCTGTCTCTCTGAGGTCTGCAGTTGGGTGACCAGACCCACACACAGCCTCTCTGCCACCCTCAAGCCAAGCAAAACAGCCCCTTGCAGGTAGTCTCCCTAGGAACGGAACAGGGGTTGCCATGGTGACCCATTTCGCTTTAGAAAGTGTAATTGGATACCGATGGCTGCATGTCTGATGCTCCAGTCAGAGGACCATAATGGTGAGAGAGAGGCCCCTTGATTAGGTTCATTAGAGCACACAGCGGGAAATCGTTTTGCAAGGGACATTTCTTATTAAAGTCCAGGTATTCCCTCCCCATTTGTGTTTTGTATTTTTTTTTTGGGGGGTGCCCATTTGAACACAACCCATTTGAAATCTAATTTGGGTGAATAGCCTTACCTTACATAATATAACTTTCACTCGTAGTCAAAATCTGATTCTCTCTCACACTGTCTCACACACACACTATGACCTAGAAAATCTGTACAAAAATCTGGACCTTGAAAATCTGTATTTGCTGTTTGTATATCAAGTTCTGGTTACAAGGATAAAAAGGCATTGCTAGGACATCTCAGTGCAGAATGGAATGTTCAGTAAAGGATTTACATGGTCCTTGTGGGGAAAAGCCGGAGACCACTGGCACCAGTTCGATTCCCCTCTGGCTGTGAGCTCCTCATAAATCATTGAAACAGCAATGAGCTGATTGTGCTGTGTGTGTGTAAGAGAGAGGGAGGTGTGTGTGTGAGAGATAGATGGTGTGTTTGAGAGAGAGAGAAAGGGAAGTGTGAGAGAGAGAAAGGGAGGTGTGAGAGAGAGGGAGGTGTGTGTGTGGTGTGTGTGTGTGTGTGTGTGTGTGTGTGTGTGTGTGTGTGTGTGTGTGTGTGTGTGTGTGAGCTCCACTTCCTAACCTCCTGCCAAACGTATGACCATTTTAGAGACATATTTCCCTCAGATTACACAGACCCACAAAGAATTTGAAAACAAACCCAATTTTGATAAACTCCCATGTCTACTGGGTGAAATACCACAGTGTGCCGTTACAGCAGCAAGATTTGTGACCTGTTGCCACGAGAAAAGGGCAACCAGTGAATAACAAACACCATTATAAATACAACCCATATTTATGTTGATTTATTTTCCATTTTGTACTTTAACTATTTGCACATTGTTACAACACTGTATATAGACATAATATGACATTTGTAATGTCTTTGCTCTTTTGGAACTTGTGTGAGTGTAATGTTTACTGTTCATTTCACTTTTGCATATTGTCTACTTCGTTTGCTTTGGCAACATTAACATATGTTTCCCGTGCCAATAAAGCCCCTTGAATTGAATGGAGAGAGAGAAAGACAGAGAGAGATATGTGTGTGTGAGAGAGAAAGCGAGAGAGAGTGATGTGTGTGTGTGTGTGTGTGTGTGTGTGTGTGTGTGTGTGTGTGTGTGTGTGTGTGTGTGTGTGTGTGTGTGTGTGTGTGTGTGTGTGTGTGTGTGTGTGTGTGTGTGTGTGTGTGTGTCAGTGGTAGGTATGAATGACATCAGTGTTTGGTATGAATGACATCAGTGTTTGGCATCCGGTGAAGAAACACAGCTTTCACCGTCTCTCTCCCTATCGGGTGACACAGCTCTCTGCATTCACCCACCGTCTCTCAGGAGAAGTCAATTACGTTGGGGGGGTAGCTAAAATGAAGCGGTTTCCATAGCAACGTATTGGGCGCCGTAGCCGAGGAATGAGTCATCATTACTGTTCACGGATAGGGAGGGAGCGGGGAACAGAGGGTGGGTGAGAGGAGAGAGAAAGCGAAGGAGAGGGACACAGAAAGGTGTCCCATCCCAGAGCAGTGACTCAGCTGTCAGGCAGCACCCTCTCTTTCTTTATAGATCAACAACACAACCCAGCCTGTAGACCTTAAGCCGAGACCAGGAACAACATTCCCTGTCTGGACTGGTCAACCAGATGGGACCAGTCTCACGCATACAGAGATACAGTGTACAAAAAAAATTAAGAACACCTTCCTAATATGGAGTTCCACCCCTTTTTTTCCCTCAGAACAGCCTCAATTCGTCCGGACATGGACTCTACAAGGTGTCTCAAGCGTTCCACAGGGATGCTGGCCCATGTTGACTCCAATGCTTCCCACAGTTGTGTCAAGTTGGTTGGATGTCCTTTGGGTTGTGGACCATTCTTAATACACCCAGGGATCTGTTGAGTGTAACCAAATCCAGCAGCGCTGCAGTTCTTGACACAAGCCAGTGCCCCTGGTACCTACTACCGTACCCCATTCAAAGACACTGAAATATTTTGTCTTGCCCATTCACCTTCTGAATGAATATGGATGTCGTCGAGAGATTTACACAGTTATCAAAACGTGGCCCCAGGGTGAGCCTACACGAAACACAGCCCTTACTTTAAGTGTTTCTAAAATCCCCCGTGGGACAATAAAAGGGTGGAAAAACAAGTGGAACCATTTCCTTGTTTAATCGCAAGGTTTATGGGTATTGTGACTCATTCTGTGGTACTCAATATATAAACAGTAGGGGACTGAGCCTCATGGATGGATCATATCTGCTTCAGAATGAGAGGTGGTTTATCTCTGCTGGTGTTGCTGCTCTGTCCGCCTGGGGGAACAGGCTCAGGGAGAGAGAGGGGAGAGGTCAGACAGAATGACATCACTCAACATAGACCACGCGACCTGACATGAGAACGCTGTGACACATGGTGGTGGAACAGAGAGTGAAGCTGAGGAACACAGAAGGCAAGAGCATAGAGAATGAGATAGGCCTCTAGTTGCCAAAAGGCTGTTTTAGCATGGGCAGCGCCATTGAGGGCATCCACCACGATTCCGCCTTTTTAAAGTAGTCATAGTAGGAATTCCTATGGGTTGTAGCCTCAGTGGCGCTGCTCATGTCACAGACGCTCTAATGGCACCGATATAACTCGAGGGAACTAGAGGTTATGAATATGTTTACCAATGCAGTGACTCGAGGGAACTAGAGGTTATGAATATGTTTACCAATGCAGTGACTCGAGGGAACTAGAGGTTATGAATATGTTTACCAATGCAGTGACTCGAGGGAAATAGAGGTTATGAATATGTTTACCAATGCAGTGACTCGAGGGAACTAGAGGTTATGAATATGTTTACCAATGCAGTGACTCGAGGGAACTAGAGGTTATGAATATGTTTACCAATGCAGTGACTCGAGGGAACTAGAGGTTATGAATATGTTTACCAATGCAGTGACTAGAGGTTATGAATATGTTTACGCAGGGAACTAGAGGTTATGAATATGTTTACCAATGCAGTGACTCGAGGGAACTAGAGGTTATGAATATGTTTACCAATGCAGTGACTCGAGGGAACTAGAGGTTATGAATATGTTTACCAATGCAGTGACTCGAGGGAACTAGAGGTTATGAATATGTTTACCAATGCAGTGACTCGAGGGAACTAGAGGTTATGAATATGTTTACCAATGCAGTGACTCGAGGGAACTAGAGGTTATGAATATGTTTACCAATGCAGTGACTCGAGGGAACTAGAGGTTATGAATATGTTTACCAATGCAGTGACTCGAGGGAACTAGAGGTTATGAATATGTTTACCAATGCAGTGACTCGAGGGAACTAGAGGTTATGAATATGTTTACCAATGCAGTGACTCGAGGCAACTAGAGGTTATGAATATGTTTACCAATGCAGTGACTCGAGGGAACTAGAGGTTATGAATATGTTTACCAATGCAGTGACTCGAGGGAACTAGAGGTTATGAATATGTTTACCAATGCAGTGACTCGAGGGAACTAGAGGTTATGAATATGTTTACCAATGCAGTGACTCGAGGAACTAGAGGTTATGAATAATATGTTTACCAATGCAGTGACTCGAGGGAACTAGAGGTTATGAATATGTTTACCAATGCAGTGACTCGAGGGAACTAGAGGTTATGAATATGTTTACCAATGCAGTGAGGTTATGAATATGTTTACTCCAATGCAGTGACTCGAGGGAACTAGAGGTTTAACTCGATATTATGAATATGTTTCCAATGCAGTGACTCGAGGGAACTAGAGGTTAT
This sequence comes from Oncorhynchus keta, assembly GCF_023373465.1. Taxonomy (NCBI): domain Eukaryota; kingdom Metazoa; phylum Chordata; class Actinopteri; order Salmoniformes; family Salmonidae; genus Oncorhynchus; species Oncorhynchus keta. Next base: position 39,572,474 of record NC_068446.1, on the reverse strand, counting down.
GAATATGTTTACCAATGCAGTGACTCGAGGAACTAGAGGTTATGAATATGTTTACCAATGCAGTGACTCGAGGAACTAGGGTTAACTAGAGGTTATGAATATGTTTACCAATGCAGTGACTCGAGGGAACTAGAGGTTATGAATATGTTTACCAATGCAGTGACTCGAGGGAACTAGAGGTTATGAATATGTTTACCAATGCAGTGACTCGATGGAACTAGAGGTTATGAATATGTTTACCAATGCAGTGACTCGAGGGAACTAGAGGTTATGAATATGTTTACCAATGCAGTGACTCGAGGGAACTAGAGGTTATGAATATGTATGAATATGTTTACCAATGCAGTGACTCGAGGGAACTAGAGGTTATGAATATGTTTACCAATGCAGTGACTCGAGGCAACTAGAGGTTATGAATATGTTTACCAATGCAGTGACTCGAGGGAACTAGAGGTTATGAATATGTTTACCAATGCAGTGACTCGAGGGAACTAGAGGTTATGAATATGTTTACCAATGCAGTGACTCGAGGGAACTAGAGGTTATGAATATGTTTACCAATGCAGTGACTCGAGGGAACTAGAGGTTATGAATATGTTTACCAATGCAGTGACTAACTAGTTATGAATATGTTTACCAATGCAGTGACTCGAGGGAACTAGAGGTTATGAATATGTTTACCAATGCAGTGACTCGAGGGAACTAGAGGTTATGAATATGTTTACCAATGCAGTGACTCGAGGGAACTAGAGGTTATGAATATGTTTACCAATGCAGTGACTCGAGGGAACTAGAGGTTATGAATATGTTTACCAATGCAGTGACTCGAGGGAACTAGAGGTTATGAATATGTTTACCAATGCTAGAGTGACTGCAGAGGGAACTAGAGGTTATGAATATGTTTACCAATGCAGTGACTCGAGGGAACTAGAGGTTATGAATATGTTTACCAATGCAGTGACTCGAGGGAACTAGAGGTTATGAATATGTTTACCAATGCAGTGACTCGAGGGAACTAGAGGTTATGAATATGTTTACCAATGCAGTGACTCGAGGGAACTAGAGGTTATGAATATGTTTACCAATGCAGTGACTCGAGGGAACTAGAGGTTATGAATATGTTTACCAATGCAGTGACTCGAGGGAACTAGAGGTTATGAATATGTTTACCAATGCAGTGACTCGAGGGAACTAGAGGTTATGAATATGTTTACCAATGCAGTGACTCGAGGGAACTAGAGGTTATGAATATGTTTACCAATGCAGTGACTCGAGGGAACTAGAGGTTATGAATATGTTTACCAATGCAGTGACTCGAGGGAACTAGAGGTTATGAATATGTTTACCAATGCAGTGACTCGAGGCAACTAGAGGTTATGAATATGTTTACCAATGCAGTGACTCGAGGGAACTAGAGGTTATGAATATGTTTACCAATGCAGTGACTCGAGGGAAATAGAGGTTATGAATATGTTTACCAATGCAGTGACTCGAGGGAACTAGAGGTTATGAATATGTTTACCAATGCAGTGACTCGAGGGAACTAGAGGTTATGAATATGTTTACCAATGCAGTGACTCGAGGGAACTAGAGGTTATGAATATGTTTACCAATGCAGTGACTCGAGGGAACTAGAGGTTATGAATATGTTTACCAATGCAGTGACTCGAGGGAACTAGAGGTTATGAATATGTTTACCAATGCAGTGACTCGAGGGAACTAGAGGTTATGAATATGTTTACATTGCAGTGACTCTAGAGCTGGAGGTTATGAATATGCGTACATTGCAGTGACTCTAGAGCTGGAGGTTATGAATATGCGTACATTGCTGTGACTCTAGAGCTGGAGGTTATGAATATGCGTACATTGCTGTGACTCTAGAGCTGGAGGTTATGAATATGCGTACATTGCTGTGACTCTAGAGCTGGAGGTTATGAATATGCGTACATTGCAGTGACTCTAGAGCTGGAGGTTATGAATATGCGTACATTGCAGTGACTTGAGCTGGAGGAGGGGATGTGTCCTACATGGTACTTATAAGCTTCAAGATCATTGGTGATCACAATAAACATAGCAACTTCAGTGGCTTCCCACTCTTCCCTATGTGAGGAGAACTAATAAATTCAAAGATTGAAGGAGTTTGTCTTTATAGCCTTCAGGATCGTTGGTGATCATGATAAACATAGCAACTTCAGTGGCTTCCCACTCTTCCCTATGTGAGGAGAACTAATAAATTCAAAGATTGAAGGAGTTTGTCTTTATAGCCTTCAGGATCGTTGGTGATCATGATAAACATAGCAACTTCAGTGGCTTCTGTGTTTCTCTTGATTCTGTAAATGTTGCATTAAATCTCTGTGTGGGCATTCCTGAATCGTACAATAAAGGCTTGGTAAAGGATCAATGGAGATGTTTTTATAGCAATACCAAATCATTTCTGGGTAACAGTTAAGTACCTTACTATAATAGAGCTCCACTAAAATTGGCAAAACAAATGAGCATTTTAGCAAAGCAAGAATTTTGCTAGGACTGTATGGGGGTGATGTGAGTTGGAAAACTGAAAACTAGCTGTTATTGGCAGAGGGGTTTGGAACTCTTTCTAATTGGTCTATTAAAACATGTACTGCCTTTGTGATGTCACCAGGCAGGCCAAGACTCAATCCCACCAAAAGAGGATGACATTTCAGACGTTTTTTTCTCTCCCAACAGCTCTTACACTAATATATGATAAATAATAATATATGCCTTTTAGCAGACGCTTTTATCCAAAGCGACTTACAGTCATGTGTGCATACATTCTACGTATGGGTGGTCCCGGGAATCGAACCCACTACCCTGGCGTTACAAGCGCCATGCTCTACCAACTGAGCTACAAAAGGACCACTAAAAGGGCATTATAGTTTTTACAATATTATTCCAACCTCAGTGTGGAAATACTGAACAAAAATATAAAAAGGCAACATGTGAAGTGTTGGACCCATGTTTAGTGAGCTTCAATAACAGATCCCAGACATGTTCCATATGCACAAAAAGCTTATTTTTCTAAAATGTTGTGGACAAATTTGTTTACATCCCTGTTAGTGAGCATTTCTACTTTGCCAAAAGAATCCATCCACTTGACAGGTGTGGCATATCAAGAAGCTGATTAAACAGCATGATCATTACACAGGTGCACCTTGTGCTGGGGACAATAAAAGGCCAGTTTGGTCACACAACAATGCCATAGATGTCTCAAATTGAGGGAGCGTGCAATTGGCATGCTGACTGCAGGAATGTCCACCAGAGCTGTTTAAGGTACAGGCAGGCATACACTACGGACAACGAAAACAATAGCATTTTATCGATGGCAATTTGAATGCAGAGAGCGACTGTGACGAGATCCTGAGGCCCATGGTCTTGCTGTTCATCCGCCGCCATCACATGTTTCAGCATGATAATTCACAGCCCCATGTCGTAAGGATCTGTAACAATTCCTGGAAGCTAAACATGAACAGTCCAAGTTCTTCCATGGCCTGTATCCTCTGGATACTTGTACAGACATGAAACCCCACCCAAGGAATACCTGGATAGTAAGTGTTTTGATTTAGATGCAAGTGCTCTGGTTGTCATAAGGTGTATGCACCAATTTGTAAGTCTCTCTGGATAAGAGCGTCTGCTAAATGACTTAAATGCAAATGATGTTCCAGTTCCCGCCAATATCCAGCAACTCCGCACAGCCATTGAGGAGGACAACATTCCACAGGCCACAATCAACAACCTAATCAACTCTATGCAAAATAGTTGTGTTTTGCTGCATGAGGCAAATGGTGGTCACACCAGATATTGACTGGTTTTCTGATCCACACCCCTCCCTAACTTTTTTTTTCAAGGTATCTGTGACCAACAGATGCATATCTGTATTACCAATCATGTGAAATCCATAGATTAGGGCCTAATGAATGATTTCATTATATGAACTGTAACTCAGTAAAATCTTTGAAATTGTCGCATTTATATTTTTGTTCAATATATATATATATATATAAACACACACACATACATACAGTATATATAAATAAACACAGGTGTATCATGTTTTTTTGACTGCACTGGGCCTTTAACCAATTTACCGCATGGTGATGTCACCATGGAAAACCGAGACTCCGCCCATGAAAACCTGCTGACCAGAAGGTCCTGTGTCGATTTTATATTTTCAACCAGCAATTATCAGGAAATAACACTGATCACATTGTTTCACAGTTCTTCAGTGTTAGTTTCATCAGCTGTTGAACAATATAGTATAAAAACAGAGCTGTTAAATATCTCTCTGTCTTTCTCTTCATTGCCTAAACAGACAGGAACTGTTCCCCTCACTCCTCTTCATATAAAGTACTAATGGAAGCCAGCTGTATTTTGTGATCTGATGTGTGAAGCCACTGTGAGCATATCTTCCTCTATAACAGGGGTATTCAACTCTGACCCTACGAGGTCCGGAGCCTGCTGCGTTTCTGTTCTACCTGATAATTAATTTCACCCACCTGGTGTCCCAGGTCTAAATCAGTCCCTGATTAGAGGGGGAACAATGAAATAATGCAATGGAACTGGCTTCGAGGTCCAGAGTTGAGTTTGAGGGCTTTATAATATGATAGTCAACCTTGCTATACCCACACACACACACACACACACACAAACTTGTGCACCCATCAGACTAGTTAAAATGATGGATTTGTAATGCCTGAGCTTAATGGAGAAACACAACCTTCAGAGAGCCGATATGACTTTTAATAAAACAACCTTGGTATTCTTTTTTGAAAGTCTAAGGAGAGGATTCTACACAGCATCAACATGTCTTTGGCTGACATTACAATGCCACATGAAGTAAAGTCACAAATACAGCCCTAAATTTCACCTACAAAAACACCAATCGTTAAATAAATCCTTACTATCACGATAAAAAACAACGTGAAGTAAAGTCAAAGAAAAGTTTGTTGTACAGATTCAGCAGTGCTTACGGTAGGTCTGCATTAGTGCAGTTGAGAGCATCCTTGAGAAAGCATACAAGACTACATACAAAAAGAACACGTACAAACTACAAAACACAATGACAAGCATGTTCTCTTCATAATCTATTGAAACGTTTCAGGTTTATAATTCTGAGAATTATGTCAAGAATGTAATGGCACTGTACACGAAAAGAAAAAGAAAAAAAATGGTATGAAGTTGTATTCATAACGATATGTTTTGTACGTATGAATGTTTTGTACGAATTCATAACGCTTGTATTCATAACGAACATAACGATATGTTTTGTACGATATTGTATTCATAACGATATGTTTTGTACGAAGTTGTATTCATAACGTTTTGTTTTGTATTCATAACGAAGTTGTATTCATAACGATACGTTTTGTACGAAGTTGTATTCATAACGATATGTTTTGTACAAAGTTGTATTCATAACGATACGTTTTGTACAAAGTTGTATTCATAACGATACGTTTTGTACGAAGTTGTATTCATAACGATACGTTTTGTACGAAGTTGTATTCATAACGATACGTTTTGTACGAAGTTGTATTCATAACGATACGTTTTGTACGAAGTTGTATTCATAACGATACGTTTTGTACAAAGTTGTATTCATAACGATACGTTTTGTACGAAGTTGTATTCATAACGATACGTTTTGTACGAAGTTGTATTCATAACGATACGTTTTGTACGAAGTTGTATTCATAACGATACGTTTTGTACGAAGTTGTATTCATAACGATACGTTTTGTACGAAGTTGTATTCATAACGATACGTTTTGTACGAAGTTGTATTCATAACGATACGTTTTGTACGAAGTTGTATTCATAACGATACGTTTTGTACGAAGTTGTATTCATAACGATATGTTTTGTACGAAGTTGTACGAAGTTGTATTCATAACGATATGTTTTGTACGAAGTTGTATTCATAACGATTTTTTTGTATTCATAACGATATGTTTTGTACGAAGTTGTATTCATAACGATATGTTTTGTACAAAGTTGTATTCATAACGATATGTTTTGTACGATTCATAACGATATGTTGTATTCATAACGATATGTTTTGTACGAAGTTGTATTCATAACGATATGTTTTGTACGAAGTTGTATTCATAACGATATGTTTTGTACGAAGTTGTATTCATAACGATATGTTTTGTACGTATTCATAACGATATGTTTTGTATTGTATTCATAACGATATGTTTTGTACGAAGTTGTATTCATAACGATATGTTTTGTACGATTCATAACGATATGTTTTGTACGAAGTTGTATTCATAACGATATGTTTTGTATTCATAACGATACGTTTTGTACGAAGTTGTATTCATAACGATATGTTTTGTACGAAGTTGTATTCATAACGTTGTATTCATAACGATACGTTTTGTATTCATAACGATAGTTGTATTCATAACGATATGTTTTGTACGAAGTTGTATTCATAACGATTGTTTTGTATTGTATTCATAACGATTTTTGTACGAAGTTGTATTCATAACGATATGTTTTGTACGGTTGTATTCATAACGATACGTTTTGTACGAAGTTGTATTCATAACGATACGTTTTTATTCATAACGATATTGTTTTGTATTGTATTCATAACGATACGTTTTGTACGAAGTTGTATTCATAACGATAGTTGTATTCATAACGATAACGATAACGTATGTTTTGTACGAAGTTGTATTCATAACGATATGTTTTGTACGAAGTTGTATTCATAACGATATGTTTTGTACGAAGTTGTATTCATAACGATACGTTTTGTACGAAGTTGTATTCATAACGATATGTTTTGTACGAAGTTGTATTCATAACGATATGTTTTGTACGAAGTTGTATTCATAACGATATGTTTTGTACGTTTATTCATAACGATATGTTTTGTACGAAGTTGTATTCATAACGATATGTTTTGTACGAAGTTGTATTCATAACGTTGTTTTGTTTGTATTCATAACGATACGTTTTGTACGAAGTTGTATTCATAACGATACGTTTTGTACGAAGTTGTATTCATAACGATACGTTTTGTACGAAGTTGTATTCATAACGATACGTTTTGTACGAAGTTGTATTCATAACGATATGTTTTGTACGAAGTTGTATTCATAACGATATGTTTTGTACGAAGTTGTATTCATAACGATATGTTTTGTACGAAGTTGTATTCATAACGATATGTTTTGTACGAAGTTGTACGAAGTTGTATTCATAACGATATGTTTTGTACGAAGTTGTACGAAGTTGTATTCATAACGATATGTTTTGTACGAAGTTGTATTCATAACGATATGTTTTGTACGAAGTTGTATTCATAACGATATGTTTTGTACGAAGTTGTACGAAGTTGTATTCATAACGATATGTTTTGTACGAAGTTGTACGAAGTTGTATTCATAACGATATGTTTTGTACGAAGTTGTATTCATAACGATACGTTTTGTACGAAGTTGTATTCATAACGATACGTTTTGTACGAAGTTGTATTCATAACGTATGTTTTGTATTTGTATTCATAACGATATGTTTTGTACGAAGTTGTATTCATAACGATATGTTTTGTACGAAGTTGTATTCATAACGATATGTTTTGTAGTTGTATTCATAACGATATGTTTTGTACGAAGTTGTATTCATAACGATATGTTTTGTACGTTGTATTCATAACGATATGTTTTGTACGAAGTTGTATTCATAACGATATGTTTTGTACGAAGTTGTACGAAGTTGTATTCATAACGATATGTTTTGTACGAAGTTGTATTCATAACGATATGTTTTGTACGAAGTTGTATTCATAACGATATGTTCTGTAAAAACGATTTAACGGATCCCTCCCATCTCATTTTTATTTGATTGTTTAGCCCTAATTACATTACATTCAATATACGTTTATTATCCTCTCAGGTGCAACACGGATGACAAAATAATATACATTACAACATATGATATAGAATCGTTTAAATTCATATTAAACACTGAACTATGGCAAAACAGCAGACATGTTTAAACTAGTATGAGGACTGGATCCAGTACAGACTGAAGTAGCCTAAAATACAGTCAGCTACTTCCTCTGGAGTGGTTTACCCTTGAAACACTGTAAAAGAATTAGATTCAGTAACACTGATTCTCGTTGTAAGGGAGCTGAGGCACGTGTATTGTTTATATGTTTGGTAGGTTGAAGGAGGTGTATGAAATATCTTTTACACTTAAAACATAACCAGTATGTGTATAGAAGGAGTTGTTATTTTGAGACAAAGTGGTATGAAAATGCTGTGTAGACAATGACAGGAAATAGTATCCCCATTGTATTCTACCCTTTCCCCCAAAATCATGTAAAGTACGGAAACCCAAACAGTATACAAAAAAATAAAAGGGACAACACTAACAAAACTGGAGAAAATAGTCCATATTTAATCAACTGGCTCAACTATCTCTGTGTTCCAAAGAATATGGTCAGCCCTGAATGAAAAGGCAGAACATTCTGAACCTGCCTCCCTCCTCTGAGAGAGGAGGTACTCGTGCACCGGCACATTTTGTGTGTGCTGTTCCATATAGAATAGGATTTGGATGAAGCATGGAAATAATCAGCTCCTGTTTCTCCCATCGTCTCTAATCAGCAGCCACAGTCTGAATCCGGGACAGACAGCAGGACAGCAGTCTGAATCTGGGACAGACAGCAGGACAGCAGTCTGAATCCGGGACAGACGGCAGGACAGCAGTCTGAATCTGGGACAGACGGCAGGACAGCAGTCTGAATCTGGGACAGACAGCAGGACAGCAGTCTGAATCTGGGACAGACAGCAGGACAGCAGTCTGAATCTGGGACAGACAGCAGGACAGCAGTCTGAATCTGGGACAGACTGCAGGACAGCAGTCTGAATCTGGGACAGCAGGACGGCAGGACAGCAGTCTGAATCTGGGACAGACAGCAGGACAGCAGTCTGAATCTGGGACAGACAGCAGGACAGCAGTCTGAATCTGGGACAGACAGCAGGACAGCAGTCTGAATCTGGGACAGACAGCAGGACAGCAGTCTGAATCTGGGACAGACTGCAGGACAGCAGTCTGAATCTGGGACAGCAGGACGGCAGGACAGCAGTCTGAATCTGGGACAGACAGCAGGACAGCAGTCTGAATCTGGGACAGACAGCAGGACAGCAGTCTGAATCCGGGACAGACAGCAGGACAGCAGTCTGAATCCGGGACAGACGGCAGGACAGCAGTCTGAATCTGGGACAGACAGCAGGACAGCAGTCTGAATCTGGGACAGATGGCAGGGATCCGTCCCGCCTCAGGCCCGTCTATACACTGCAAAGGAGCCTGGGGATAGGCTCCCCTCGCTGTTGCTCAACTGGGGCAGAGTGTTGGTTGGACACACATCCGCCTGAGGGGAGGGGCTAGTGGGTTTTGGTTTGTTTTTGTCCACAAAATGAGACTGGGCGGTCCTTAGGGTCCAGCACTATATGTGACTGTGATTAGTTTGAAAGCACTCACAGGCGGGTAGAAGTCATAGTGTGGATGGATGAATGGCTGGGTGGGTGGACAGATGAATAGATGGTGGGTGGATGGATTAATAGGGAGTGGATCCAGGTGTTGTGTTGTCCTCTAGTTTCTCTGTGGGATCCAGTGAGGGGGCTGTGGTCTACTCACTGAAGCTGAAATGTATGTCTGGGTTCACTGAGGTGGGGGAAGAGGACCTTCCACTGAACACTGTGCTAGAGGGGCCACTGCTGTCTGCACACACACAAAGAAAAAGAGAGAGAGAGACCCACACAAACATGAACATAAACAAGTAATTGTGATGGGATAATTATTTTGTACCTTCATTTATACATGTAAGTCAATTAAAAACAAATGATTATTTACAATGCGTCAAACATTATTAAACAACATATCAAATTTGAAGTGTAATATCAGTCACTCTACCGCTGGGCGAAACTCTACCGCTGGGCGAAACTCTACCGCTGGGCGAAACTCTACCGCTGGGCGAAACTCTACCGCTGGGCGAAAATCTACCGCTGGGCGAAATCTATTGGTGTTGAATCTAATTTGTTTCCATACATATACAAATCACAGACGTATATCTAATTTCCCGTAAAACTGTTTACCTTCTGCAATGAATTCAGTCTACAGAGTCTAGTGAGAAAATAAACAAATGTTACGCCACACTCAAATGAGAACAAAGCTGCTATTCATCAGAGGGACACTTCTAACCTCCAGCATGCTTTCTACTCCTCCTCTACACCCTAATAAACATTACATGGGTTATTAAGACGGAAGAGAGACAGATAAAGCTATGGTTACTGCAAGTTCGATTTTGGGGCGAGAGCGAAAGAGATAAAGGAGCGAGACAGAGAAAGGAGAAAGACAGAAATAAAGGAGGGAGACAGAAAGAGAGAGAGATAAAGGAGAGAGACAGATAAATGAGAGACAGAAAGAGAGAGAGAAAGGAGAGACAGAAAGAGAGAGAGAAAGGAGAGACAGAAAGAGAGAGACAGAAAGAGAGGAGAGACCGAAAGAGAGAGAGATAAAGGAGAGAGACAGAAAGAGAGAGACAGAAAGAGAGGAGAGAGACACACAGACAGAGATTAAGGAGAGACAGAAAGAGAGAGAGATAAGAGAGAGAGACAGACAGAGACAGAGATAAAGGAGAGAGACAGAGATAAAGGAGTGAGACAGAAGGGAGAGACAGAGAGAGAAAGGAGACAGAAAGAGAGATAAAGGAGAGACAGAAAGAGCGAGACAGAGAAAGGAGAGAGACAGAAATAGAGAGACAGAGATAAAGGAGAGAGACAGAAAGAGAGAGACAGAAAGAGAGAGAAAGGAGACAGAAAGAGAGAGAGAAAGGAGAGAGACAGAAAGAGAGAGAAAGGAGAGACAGAAAGAGAGAGAGAAAGGAGAGAGAGAAAGGAGAGAGAGAAAGGAGAGAGAAAGAGAGACAGAAAGGAGAGACAGAAAGGAGAGACAGAAAGAGAGGGACAGAGAAAGGAGAGAGACAGAAAGAGTGAGAGAGAAAAGAGAGAGACAGAAAGAGAGACAGAAAGAGAGAGACAGAAAGAGAGAAAGATAAAGGAGACAGAAAGAGAGAGAGATAAAGGAGAGAGACAGAAAAGAGAGACAGAAAGAGAGAGAAAAGAGAGACAGAAAGAGAGAGAAAGGAGAGACAGAAAGAGAGAGACAGAAAGAAAGGAGAGAGAAAGGAGAGAGAAAGAGGGACAGAGAAAGGAGAGAGACAGAAAGAGAGAGACAGAAAGGAGAGAGAGAGACAGAGATAAAGGAGAGAGACAGAAAGAGAGAGACAGAGATAAAGGAGAGACAGAAAGAAAGAGACAGAGATAAAGAAGCTCACAGCAGCTGTTGAAACTAAAAGACTGGTGAAGGACCAAATTAATCCCCACTGGAGGGGGGCACCGACAACAATGGACCCCAGCGGCGAGGCAGAGATGGCTAGATAAAACTAAGGGGGGTTATTATCCCGAGTCCTACTTTTACAGAAGTCTTACATTGATAGCGCCTCTCTTCTTGGCAAAGAAAGACTAAAACACAGCGCTCTTATTTAGTTAATCTGACAGTTTTAGGCTTTTTAAACGTCCTGCTCTGGGAAACCTCTGTCTCTGGTGCTGGTTGGCCTGGTAACCATTAGGCAACAATAGGCTCCAAACAGACTGTTCAATAAGACATTCATTTTGTTTTAAAACATTCTCTGTTGCCCCACTGAACACCAATGGAGATGTGCATTACTACTGTAGTGTTGAGTCCCTAAAACATTCTCTGTTGCCTCACTGAACACCAATGGAGATGTGCATTACTACTGTAGTGTTGAGTCCTAAAACATTCTCTGTTGCCCCACTGAACACCAATGGAGATGTGCATTACTACTGTAGTGTTGAGTCCCTAAAACATTCTCTGTTGCCCCACTGAACACCAATGGAGATGTGCATTACTACTGTAGTGTTGAGTCCTAAAACATTCTCTGTTGCCCCACTGAACACCAATGGAGATGTGCATTACTACTGTAGTGTTGAGTCCCTAAAACATTCTCTGTTTCCCCACTGAACACTAATGGAGATGTGCATTACTACTGTAGTGTTGAGTCCTAAAACATTCTCTGTTGCCCCACTGAACACCAATGGAGATGTGCATTACTACTGTAGTGTTGAGTCCCTAAAACATTCTCTGTTGCCCCACTGAACACCAATGGAGATGTGCATTACTACTGTAGTGTTGAGTCCCTAAAACATTCTCTGTTGCCCCACTGAACACCAATGGAGATGTGCATTACTACTGTAGTGTTGAGTCCCTAAAACATTCTCTGTTGCTCCACTGAACACCAATGGAGATGTGCATTACTACTGTAGTGTTGAGTCCTAAAACATTCTCTGTTGCTCCACTGAACACCAATGGAGATGTGCATTACTACTGTAGTGTTGAGTCCTAAAACATTCTCTGTTGCCCCACTGAACACTAATGGAGATGCGCATTACTACTGTAGTGTTGAGTCCCTAAAACATTCTCTGTTGCCCCACTGAACACCAATGGAGATGTGCATTACTACTGTAGTGTTGAGTCCCTAAAACATTCTCTGTTGCCCCACTGAACACCAATGGAGATGTGCATTACTACTGTAGTGTTGAGTCCCTAAAACATTCTCTGTTGCCCCACTGAACACCAATGGAGATGTGCATTACTACTGTAGTGTTGAGTCCTAAAACGAACCCTTTTCCCTAGCCCTTAGCATCACTTTGATGTTTTCACATCTGAAGGGACTGAGTGGGTAGTAATCTCAAACTAACCTACCCACGGGGTTGTGGTCGGACTGACATGCACCTGAACCTGCATTGATTGTAAAGTTTTGCATATGCATCTACTGTAACTCACTATAGCACTTTGAGAAGCAGAAATGCCAGACTGCCAGGTTGGCCTACTGTAGCTAATTGGTACTCAAAAGAACGCAGCATATTACTCGGTGGTACAAGTACAGTACGGTGATGTTAATGCTCAGTATTTAGTTTAGCGTTTAATATTCTCACATTTAAAAGAGCTAGATATGTTTTAAAGAAATATATATGAAGACTGAAGAACGTGGACGTCGCTATACTCACACCAAAGTGGGCATTCGGGGGAACGGACAGGAGTTTCTGAGGAGGACAGAGCTTTCGGTGGGTGGGGGTAGATGTGTGTCTGGCTGTACCCCTGACTCGACGTGTCGAACAAGGCAGAGAGAGCTGGAGGGAAACGATCATGTTCGCTACTAAACATCATAAAAGGTGGATGTATTATATGCCACTGAGAAAGACAGTGATGACTGACACCAAATATATTCATTTGTTTGCCTGGTCCCAGATCTGTTTCTCCAATCTTGCCAACACTTATGGTCATTATCAGGCCAATGGCCATAGGAGTTGGTACGACAGCACAAACAGATCTTGTATCAGGTCTGTATTGTAGAGGCTAGGTATGTTGTTCCTAGAATTAATGTTGTGGTTTCATGTAAATGCATCATAATGCTCATTCTTGACATTCTATTCCCCATGTAATGTTAATGGGGGAGCCAACATGGCTGCCATAGAATGTTGTAGTTTCATGTAAATGCATCATAATGCAGAAACTTCAATGGCCCAACTCTCTATATGCATTTCTCTGACTAGAATGCTTACCTTTCATGGTCTTGGCGTGGGCATCGCTGCTATGCTCACACACGGCATTGAGAAACTTGTCCACCTGCTTGAGGGACAGTGAGTTGTGCAATGTCTCCAGCGGGTAGATAGAGGGCACCATGGAGCAGCCTTCAAAGCCTGCATGGGAGGAGACACACAAACACACGGTGGCACCACCCCTCCATCTGAGCTGTGAGACGTGGCGATACAGTAATATAGCACGTAGCCCCGCCCCCTTTCAATGTGACATCACTCAAAGGAGAAAGATAGACATTGGGCGTCCCCCAGGGCATTCTGCAAGGACCATGCCAAAATCCAGCCAGTAATTCACACAAAAGTACCAAGCCATAGAGCAGCTCGACCAAGGACAGGCTTTGCGTTTTGAAATGTCGTACAGTACACACGTCCTGCCCTGAGGCCTTGTGTTGTGTGACGACAGGCTTTTCACACACCAACAGGCCTGTGCAGCCAATCAATCCTTTGACATACAGTGCAGCCCGAGATAACACCACAATGGAAGTGACAGCACCACACAAAAACAAGGAATGTATGAGGTCAAGCAATGAGTCATCCAGTCATCCATTTCCCAGAATGCATGCTGTCAGCCTTCTCCCCGAACTGTCCAACTGTTGTAACCTAAATCCCAACAGCACTTCGATGGTTAGCACAAATGGATTCCAAGGCATTTTGCAGTTTCCACCATAATGTTTCTTCCCCATCCAACTTACAGTTTCACTGAAATTAATCAACGTGTTCATGTCACAAATAACAAGTCAACTTGGTCAGGATGGACTTTCACCAACCCCCAAAAGAGTGTTGTTGTGATTGGTGAAGCCTTTTGTGGAGTCTTTGAGTTTGCCGAGTTTCAACCAGAAGCAGTTTTCAGCATCATTATTCATCATTATTCACCTGGGTAAGACAAGGTCAGAGTACAACATGAGAGCGTTTTGCCTGCCTAAAATTCTCTGATAACGTCGCTGAAGAATATCAACCCAGACGTCTGTGGAGAAGGCCTGATAAGATCTCTAGCTTTCTGTTGTCGTTCCCTTCCTCCCTCTGCTTGCCTCGCTCTGTCTCCACCCCTCCCTCGCTACGTGTTGCAGCCTACCACTCCGTAAGGATATTTAATTCAGCTCACACACACGAGATGTAGCAGAAGACACTGATGCTACACTGCGCCATTAATTTACTACCCGTGAAACAGAGTGGAAGAGCAAGAGAGGGAGAGAGCCGTAGTGAATTAAGATATGTAATGGAAAAAAAAGTGAGAGGAGGAGGGAACCGTCAGGCTTTGACAATTCAAGTGTGCCCAGTCAATTACCTATGGAGATGTCATATTCCTATCAACCTCTTCCAAGTCTACCAAGTGATTTCCTGTCCAGCTACAGAGCTCTGGGGCTGATGTCTAGTACTCTCCTGTGGGGATGCGTAGGCTTAAAAGAGGGAAGCAGAAGATCCAGATACTCCCCCAAAACTCTGTGGTTTAAGGACAGACTACCGCTTACTCGGCCAATTAAAATGAGGTGAGCCAAGATGACCTAGATATTCTTCGCAGATCTCAGATCTTAAATCTGGTCAAAATACCAAAACATCATTCATGAGAGCGAAGGGATTTTCAATGGTAGCCAGGAGGGCCTCCAAAAGTGCAGTCTCCACATCACTCCAATCAAGTGTCCATATGTAGAGCAACTAGTCTCCACATCACTCCAATCAAGTGTCCATATGTAGAGCAACTAGTCTCCACATCACTCCAATCAAGTGTCCATATGTAGAGCAACTAGTCTCCACATCACTCCAATCAAGTGTCCATATGTAGAGCAACTAGTCTCCACATCACTCCAATCAAGTGTCCATATGTAGAGCAACTATCTTGACAGTCAGAATACCCAACTGGACTGTAAAGGGTCAAATAAGGGGTGCTTATATTTTTCCTGTTTCAAATATATGAAAGTGTGTGGTGTGAAATGCAAATGTGTTTTTGTTGCATATCGCACTCCCCTGCGACACCCTCGGAGAGCGGGGTCATGACCAGGGATCAGCCAATATTGACGGCGACCCTGGACCAATTAGGGTTAAGTGCTTTTCTCAAGGGCAGATCGACATTTTTCCACCTGGCAGGGACTTTTTTTCTTTCTCATTTCACCGTAAAGATCTGGAAGAGAAAGCTGGCAAACATCCTTTTGGATTAAAAGCCGCAGCAAAATGAGTTAAGGGATATTGACACATCGATTGGAGAATGAACACTCCCTTTATAGTTGTCACGGCTGCATTCGCAGAGACAGAGAGAGACAGACAGAGAGGAGAGAGACAGACAGAGAGGAGAGAGACAGACAGGTTAACAGAATGACATGAAGGAATAGGCCAACAAACGTCATGTAGACAGTGACAGTAAGTTAGATATAAAAAAGTAATGAGGACAGAAGCGATATTTTTCTCTGGGAGGTCTTTCAAATATAGAACTCTGGGAGGTCTGGGGGGCTGACCGTAAACTCTGGGAAATGGGGGGCTGACCGTTTGGCACTCTGGGAGGTCTACAGGGGCTGACCGTAGAGGCACTCTGGGAGGTCTACCAGGGGGGGACCGTAGAGGCACTCTGGGAGGTCTACGGGGGCTGACCGTAGAGGCACTCTGGGAGGTCTACGGGGGGACCGTAGAGGCACTCTGGGAGGTCTACGGGGGGCTGACCGTTCACTCTGGGAGGTCTAGATGACCGTAGAGGCACTCTGGGAGGTCCACCTGACCGTAGAGGCACTCTGGGAGGTCTACAGGGGGCTGACCGTAGAGGCACTCTGGGAGGTCTCACCGTAAAGGCACTCTGGGAGGTCTAGAAAGGCACTCTGGGAGGTCAAACATCCTTGGGAGGTCTAAAAGACCGTAGAGGCACTCTGGGAGGTCTAAGAGGGGAGGCTGGCCGTAGAGACACTCTGGGAGGTCTACAGAGGGGAGGCTGAACACTCACTCTGGGAGATCTACAGAGGGGGCCGACCGTGAGGCACTCTGGGAGGTCTACAGAGGGGGGACAGACCGTAGAGACACTCTGGGAGGTCTACAGAGGGGGAGGCTGACCGTAGAGACACTCTGGGAGGTCTACAGGGGGCCGACCGAGAGGCACTCTGGGAGGTCTACAGGGGGCCGACCGTAGAGGCACTCTGGGAGGTCTACAGGGGGAGGCTGACAGAGACACTCTGAGAGGTCTACAGGGGGCCGACCGTAAGGCACTCTGGGAGGTCTGCAGGGCGGTCCGACTGTAGAGGCACTCTGGGAGGTCTACAGGGGGTCCGACCGTAGAGGCACTCTGGGAGGTCACGGGGGGCTGACCGTAGAGGCACTCTGGGAGGTCTACAGGGGGGCTGGCCGTAGAGGCACTCTGGGAGGTCTACAGGGGGGGCTGGCCGTAGAGGCACTCTGGGAGGTCTACAGGGGGCTGACCGTAGAGGCACTCTGGGAGGTCTACAGGGGGCTGGCCGTAGAGGCACTCTGGGAGGTCTACAGGGGGCTGACCGTAGAGGCACTCTGGGAGGTCTACAGGGGGCTGACTGTAGAAGCACTATGGGAGGTCTACAGGGGGAGGGGGCGACAGACCGTAGAGGCACTCTGGGAGGTCTACAGGGGGGGCTGACCGTAGAGGCACTCTGGGAGGTCTACAGGGGGGCTGACCGTAGAGGCACTCTGGGAGGTCTACAGGGGGGGAGGCTGACCGTAGAGACACTCTGGGAGATCTACAGAGGGGGCTGACCGTAGAGGCACTCTGGGAGGTCTACAGAGGGGGAGGCTGACCGTAGAGACACTCTGGGAGGTCTACAGAGGGGGAGGCTGACCGTAGAGACACTCTGGGAGGTCTACAGGGGGGGCCGACCGTAGAGGCACTCTGGGAGGTCTACAGGGGGCCGACCGTAGAGGCACTCTGGGAGGTCTACAGGGGGGGAGGCTGACCGTAGAGACACTCTGGGAGGTCTACAGGGGGGGCCGACCGTAGAGGCACTCTGGGAGGTCTGCAGGGCGGTCCGACCGTAGAGGCACTCTGGGAGGTCTACAGGGGGGTCCGACCGTAGAGGCACTCTGGGAGGTCTACGGGGGGGCTGACCGTAGAGGCACTCTGGGAGGTCTACAGGGGGCTGGCCGTAGAGGCACTCTGGGAGGTCTACAGGGGGCTGACCGTAGAGGCACTCTGGGAGGTCTACAGGGGGCTGGCCGTAGAGGCACTCTGGGAGGTCTACAGGGGGGCTGACCGTAGAGGCACTCTGGGAGGTCTACAGGGGCTGACTGTAGAAGCACTATGGGAGGTCTACAGGGGGGGGCTGACCGTAGAGGCACTCTGGGAGGTCTACAGGGGGGCCGACCGTAGAGGCACTCTGGGAGGTCTACAGGGGAGGCTGACCGTAGAGACACTCTGGGAGGTCTACAGGGGGCCGACCGTAGAGGCACTCTGGGAGGTCTGCAGGGGGTCCGACCGTAGAGGCACTCTGGGAGGTCTGCAGGGGGTCCGACCGTAGAGGCACTCTGGGAGGTCTACAGGGGGGGCTGACCGTAGAGGCACTCTGGGAGGTCTACGGGGGGCTGGCCGTAGAGGCTCTCTGGGAGGTCTACAGGGGGCTGGCCGTAGAGGCTCTCTGGGAGGTCTACAGGGGGCTGGCCGTAGAGGCACTCTGGGAGGTCTACAGGGGGCTGACCGTAGAGGCACTCTGGGAGGTCTACAGGGGGCTGACCGTAGAGGCACTCTGGGAGGTCTACAGGGGGCTGACTGTAGAAGCACTATGGGAGGTCTACAGGGGGAGGGGGGGCGACAGACCGTAGAGGCACTCTGGGAGGTCTACAGGGGGCTGACCGTAGAGGCACTCTGGGAGGTCTACAGGGGGGCTGACCGTAGAGGCACTCTGGGAGGTCTACAGGGGGCTGACCGTAGAGGCACTCTGGGAGGTCTACAGGGGGGCTGACCGTAGAGGCACTCTGGGAGGTCTGCAGGGGGCTGGACCGTAGAGGCACTCTGGGAGGTCTACAGGGGGCTGACCGTAGAGGCACTCTGGGAGGTCTACAGGGGGGGGGGCTGACCGTAGAGGCACTCTGGGAGGTCTACAGGGGGCTGACCGTAGAGGCACTCTGGGAGGTCTACAGGGGGCTGGCCGTAGAGGCACTCTGGGAGGTCTACAGGGGGGGCTGACCGTAGAGGCACTCTGGGAGGTCTACAGGGGGGGCTGGCCGTAGAGGCACTATGGGAGGTCTACAGGGGGGGCTGGCCGTAGAGGCACTCTGGGAGGTCTACAGGGGGGGCTGGCCGTAGAGGCACTCTGGGAGGTCTACAGGGGGGGCTGGCCGTAGAGGCACTCTGGGAGGTCTGCAGGGGGGGCTGGCCGTAGAGGCACTCTGGGAGGTCTGCAGGGGGGGCTGGCCGTAGAGGCACTCTGGGAGGTCTGCAGGGGGGGCTGACCGTAGAGGCACTCTGGGAGGTCTACAGGGGGGGCTGGCCGTAGAGGCACTCTGGGAGGTCTACAGGGGGGGCTGGCCGTAGAGGCACTCTGGGAGGTCTACAGGGGGGGCTGGCCGTAGAGGCACTCTGGGAGGTCTACAGGGGGGGCTGGCCGTAGAGGCACTCTGGGAGGTCTACAGGGGGGGCTGGCCGTAGAGGCACTCTGGGAGGTCTACAGGGGGGGCTGGCCGTAGAGGCACTCTGGGAGGTCTACAGGGGGGGCTGGCCGTAGAGGCACTCTGGGAGGTCTACAGGGGGCTGGCCGTAGAGGCACTCTGGGAGGTCTACAGGGGGGGCTGGCCGTAGAGGCACTTTTGGCAAATTCCAAGCAGGCTGTCATGTGCCTTTTACAGAGGAGTGGCTTCCGTCCGACCACGCTACCATAAAGGCCTGATTGGTGGAGTGCTGCAGAGATGGTTGTCCTTCTGGAAGGGTATCCAATCTCAACAGAGGAACTCTGGAGCTCTGTCAGTGTCGCCATAGGGTTCTTGGTCACCTCCTTGACCAAGGCCCTTCTCCCCCGATTTCTCAGTTTGGCCGGGCGGCCAGCTCTTGGAAGAGTCTTGGAAGAGTCTAGGTGGTTCCAAACTGTGTTCTTGGGGACATTCAATGCTGCAGAAAGGTAATGGTACCCTTCCCAGATCTGTGCCCCAACACAATTATGTCTCTGAGCTCTATGGACAATTCCGTCGACCTCACGGCTTGGTTTTTGCTCTGACATGCACTGTCAACTGTGGGACCTTATATAGACAGGTGTGTGCCTTTCCAAATCATGTCAAATCAATTGAATTTACCACAGGTGGACTCCAATCAAGTTGTAGGATCAATGGAAACAGGATACAACGGAGCTCAATTTCAAGTGTCATAGCAAAGGGTCTGAATACTTAAGATATTTCTCAAAACCTGTTTTCTCTTTGTCATTATGGGGTATTGTGATGTCATTATAGGGTTATTGTGTGTAGATTGAGGATTACAAATATATATTTAATCCATTTTAGAAGGCTGTAACACAACAAAATGTGGAAAAAGCCAAGGGGTCTGAATACTTTCTGAAAGCTCTGTACATCACCCCAGAAAGACAAAACAACTGCACAGACAGAGATATCTGCCTCAGACAAGGACCAGTCGATCTCAGACCTTTCCTTTGATCTAATGCAGCTTTCATGCCAGCACAGTATTGTGACACCTTGACTGTGGATGGATGACTTCAAAATGGCAGAACAAACATCTGGATAGAGGTCTGAACCAAAGACAACAGTTGTTCATGAGCAGACGGAGAAGGTTGGTTACACGGATGAGGAAGTCTTGTTGAGAACTACAGGTCGTATGAATAGATGCGTTACTGTGCCTCTAATCTGAGCACACACCTGTTCACGCTCGTTTCAGGAACTGGTATCACACTATGGAGTTAGGAGACAATACACCATTTGTCCAACTCACTTTTCGGTAAGTACTGCCAACTTATACAGCTTTCTTTATACTTCATACTTGATGCAGGGCGAGACCTTACTGAATCCAGCACACCTCTCGACATGAGCTGCACTGACCCTAAGTTAGGGCCTAATATAAAACCACTGATCACTGTAGCCACTGCAGTGAGTAGCTAGCAGAAGTGCATCCAAAACTCTGTCAACACAGACGCAGAAACCATGCATCGAATATCGCAATTAGTCTGGTCCATCCGGTCCTAGGACTGGGGGGTGGGGCGATTCCGGGCCCAGCACGGGACACTGCTGTGGTATCTCTCAAACAATGTACAGGACCTGAGCTGCTGTGGTATCTCTCAAACAATGTATAGGACCTGAGCTGCTGTGGTATCTCTCAAACAATGTATTAGGACCTGGTACCTCTCAAACAATGTACAGGACCTGAGCTGCTGTGGTATCTCTCAAACAATGTATAGGACCTGAGCTGCTGTGGTATCTCTCAAACAATGTACAGGACCTGAGCTGCTGTGGTATCTTTCAAACAATGTATTGGACCTGAGCTGCTGTGGTATCTCTCAAACAATGTACAGGACCTGAGCTGCTGTGGTATCTCTCAAACAATGTACAGGACCTGAGCTGCTGTGGTAACTCTCAAACAATGTACAGGACCTGAGCTGCTGTGGTATCTCTCAAACAATGTACAGGACCTGAGCTGCTGTGGTATCTCTCAAACAATGTACAGGACCTGAGCTGCTGTGGTATCTCTCAAACAATGTACAGGACCTGAGCTGCTGTGGTATCTCTCAAACAATGTACAGGACCTGGTATCTCTCAAACAATGTACAGGACCTGAGCTGCTGTGGTATCTTTCAAACAATGTATAGGACCTGAGCTGCTGTGGTATCTCTCAAACAATGTACAGGACCTGAGCTGCTGTGGTATCTCTCAAACAATGTACAGGACCTGAGCTGCTGTGGTAACTCTCAAACAATGTACAGGACCTGAGCTGCTGTGGTATCTCTCAAACAATGTACAGGACCTGAGCTGCTGTGGTATCTCTCAAACAATGTACAGGACCTGAGCTGCTGTGGTATCTCTCAAACAATGTACAGGACCTGAGCTGCTGTGGTATCTCTCAAACAATGTACAGGACCTGGTATCTCTCAAACAATGTACAGGACCTGAGCTGCTGTGGTATCTCTCAAACAATGTATTAGGACCTGGTATCTCTCAAACAATGTACAGGACCTGAGCTGCTGTGGTATCTCTCAAACAATGTACAGGACCTGAGCTGCTGTGTATCTCTCAAACAATGTACAGGACCTGAGCTGCTGTGGTAACTCTCAAACAATGTACAGGACCTGAGCTGCTGTGGTATCTCTCAAACAATGTACAGGACCTGAGCTGCTGTGGTATCTCTCAAACAATGTACAGGACCTGAGCTGCTGTGGTATCTCTCAAACAATGTATTAGGACCTGGTATCTCTCAAACAATGTACAGGACCTGAGCTGCTGTGGTATCTCTCAAACAATGTACAGGACCTGAGCTGCTGTGGTATCTCTCAAACAATGTACAGGACCTGGTATCTCTCAAACAATGTACAGGACCTGAGCTGCTGTGGTATCTCTCAAACAATGTACAGGACCTGAGCTGCTGTGGTATCTCTCAAACAATGTACAGGACCTGAGCTGCTGTGGTATCTCTCAAACAATGTACAGGACCTGAGCTGCTGTGGTAACTCTCAAACAATGTATTAGGACCTGGTATCTCTCAAACAATGTACAGGACCTGAGCTGCTGTGGTATCTCTCAAACAATGTACAGGACCTGAGCTGCTGTGGTATCTCTCAAACAATGTACAGGACCTGAGCTGCTGTGGTAGGACCTGAGCTGCTGTGGTATCTCTCAAACAATGTACAGGACCTGAGCTGCTGTGGTATCTCTCAAACAATGTACAGGACCTGAGCTGCTGTGGTATCTCTCAAACAATGTACAGGACCTGAGCTGCTGTGGTATCTCTCAAACAATGTATAGGACCTGGTATCTCTCAAACAATGTACAGGACCTGAGCTGCTGTGGTATCTCTCAAACAATGTATTAGGACCTGGTATCTCTCAAACAATGTACAGGACCTGAGCTGCTGTGGTATCTCTCAAACAATGTACAGGACCTGAGCTGCTGTGGTATCTCTCAAACAATGTACAGGACCTGAGCTGCTGTGGTATCTCTCAAACAATGTACAGGACCTGAGCTGCTGTGGTATCTCTCAAACAATGTATTAGGACCTGGTATCTCTCAAACAATGTACAGGACCTGAGCTGCTGTGGTATCTCTCAAACAATGTACAGGACCTGAGCTGCTGTGGTATCTCTCAAACAATGTACAGGACCTGGTATCTCTCAAACAATGTACAGGACCTGAGCTGCTGTGGTATCTCTCAAACAATGTATAGGACCTGAGCTGCTGTGGTATCTCTCAAACAATGTACAGGACCTGAGCTGCTGTGGTAACTCTCAAACAATGTATTAGGACCTGGTATCTCTCAAACAATGTACAGGACCTGAGCTGCTGTGGTAACTCTCAAACAATGTATTAGGACCTGGTATCTCTCAAACAATGTACAGGACCTGAGCTGCTGTGGTAACTCTCAAACAATGTATTAGGACCTGGTATCTCTCAAACAATGTACAGGACCTGAGCTGCTGTGGTATCTCTCAAACAATGTATTAGGACCTGGTATCTCTCAAACAATGTATAGGACCTGAGCTAGGACCGGACACGTCCCCCCGTGCTAGGACCGCACGCAATGCGTCTCCCCACCCCTCCGTGCAAGGACCGGACACGTCCCCCCGTGCTAGGACCGGACGCAATGCGTCTCCCACACCCCCCGTGCTAGGACCGGACACGTCCCCCCGTGCTAGGACCGGACACGTTCCCCCGTGCTGGGACCCTCTCTCTCTATGTGAATGCCCCCTCTCTATGTGAATGCCCTCTCTCTCTATGTGAATGCCCTCTCTCTCTATGTGAATGCCCTCTCTCTCTATGTGAATGCCCTCTCTCTCTATGTGAATGCCCTCTCTCTCTATGTGAATGCCCTCTCTCTCTATGTGAATGCCCTATCTCTCTATGTGAATGCCCTCTCTATGTGAATGCCCCCTCTCTCAATGTGAATGCCCTCTCTCTCTATGTGAATGCCCTCTCTCTCTATGCGAATGCCCCTCTCTATGTGAATGCCCTCTCTATGTGAATGCCCTCTCTCTATGTGAATGCCCTCTCTCTATGTGAATGCCCTCTCTCTCTATGTGAATGCCCTCTCTCTCTATGTGAATGCCCCTCTCTCTATGTGAATGCCCTCTCTCTATGTGAATGCCCCTCTCTCTATGTGAATGCCCTCTCTCTCTATGTGAATGCCCTCTCTCTATGTGAATGCTCTCTCTCTATGTGAATGCCCTCTCTCTCTATGTGAATGCCCTCTCTCTCTATGTGAATGCCCTCTCTCTCTATGTGAATGCCCTTTCTCTCTATGTGAATGCCCTCTCTATGTGAATGGCCCCTCTCTCAATGTGAATGCCCTCTCTCTCTATGTGAATGCCCCCTCTCTCTATGTGAATGCCCTCTCTCTCTATGTGAATGCCCTCTCTCTCTATGTGAATGCCCTCTCTCTCTATGTGAATGCCCCTCTCTCTATGTGAATGCCCCTCTCTCTATGTGAATGCCCTCTCTCTCTATGTGAATGCCCCTCTCTCTATGTGAATGCCCCTCTCTATGTGAATGCCCTCTCTATGTGAATGCCCTCTCTCTCTATATGAATGCCCTCTCTCTCTATGTGAATGCCCCTCTCTCTATGTGAATGCCCTCTCTCTCTATGTGAATGCCCTCTCTCTCTATGTGAATGCCCCCTCTCTCTATGTGAATGCCCTCTCTATGTGAATGCCCTCTCTCTCTATGTGAATGCCCCTCTCTCTATGTGAATGCCCCTCTCTATGTGAATGCCCTCTCTCTCTATGTGAATGCCCTCTCTCTCTATGTGAATGCCCTCTCTCTATGTGAATGCCCCTCTCTATGTGAATGCCCCTCTCTCTATGTGAATGCCCTCTCTATGTGAATGCCCTCTCTCTCTATGTGAATGAATGCCCTCTCTCTATGTGAATGCCCTCTCTCTATGTGAATGCCCCCGCTCTCTATGTGAATGCCCTCTCTCTATGTGAATGCCCTCTCTATGTGAATGCCCTCTCTATGTGAATGCCCTCTCTATGTGAATGCCCTCTCTCTCTATGTGAATGCCCTCTCTCTATGTGAATGCCCTCTCTCTATGTGAATGCCCTCTCTCTATGTGAATGCCCTCTCTCTCTATGTGAATGCCCTCTCTATGTGAATGCCCTCTCTCTCTATGTGAATGCCCTCTCTCTCTATGTGAATGCCCTCTCTCTCTATGTGAATGCCCTCTCTCTCTATGTGAATGCCCTCTCTCTATGTGAATGCCCTCTCTCTATGTGAATGCCCTCTCTCTATGTGAATGCCCTCTCTCTATGTGAATGCCCTCTCTATGTGAATGCCCTCTCTCTCTATGTGAATGCCCTCTCTCTCTATGTGAATGCCCCTCTCTCTATGTGAATGCCCTCTCTCTATGTGAATGCCCTCTCTCTATGTGAATGCCCTCTCTCTATGTGAATGCCCCCTCTCTATGTGAATGCCCTCTCTCTATGTGAATGCCCTCTCTATGTGAATGCCCTCTCTCTCTATGTGAATGCCCTCTCTCTCTATGTGAATGCCCTCTCTCTATGTGAATGCCCCTCTCTCTCTATGTGAATGCCCTCTCTATGTGAATGCCCTCTCTATGTGAATGCCCTCTCTATGTGAATGCTCTATGTGAATGCCCTCTCTCTATGTGAATGCCCTCTCTCTATGTGAATGCCCTCTCTCTCTATGTGAATGCCCTCTCTCTCTATGTGAATGCCCTCTCTCTCTATGTGAATGCCCTCTCTCTATGTGAATGCCCTCTCCCTCTCTCTATGTGAATGCCCTCTCTCTCTATGTGAATGCCCCTCTCTCTATGTGAATGCCCTCTCTCTCTATGTGAATGCCCTCTCTCTCTATGTGAATGCCCCCTCTCTATGTGAATGCCCCTCTCTATGTGAATGCCCTCTCTCTATGTGAATGCCCTCTCTATGTGAATGCCCTCTCTCTATGTGAATGCCCTCTCTCTCTATGTGAATGCCCTCTCTCTCTATGTGAATGCCCTCTCTCTCTATGTGAATGCCCTCTCTCTATGTGAATGCCCTCTCTATGTGAATGCCCTCTATGTGAATGCCCTCTCTCTCTATGTGAATGCCCTCTCTCTCTATGTGAATGCCCTCTCTCTATGTGAATGCCCTCTCTCTCTATGTGAATGCCCTCTCTCTATGTGAATGCCCTCTCTCTCTATGTGAATGCCCTCTATGTGAATGCCCCCTCTCTATGTGAATGCCCTCTCTCTATGTGAATGCCCTCTCTCTCTATGTGAATGCCCTCTCTCTCTATGTGAATGCCCTCTCTCTCTATGTGAATGCCCTCTCTCTCTATGTGAATGCCCTCTCTATGTGAATGCCCTCTCTCTATGTGAATGCCCTCTCTCTCTATGTGAATGCCCTCTCTCTATGTGAATGCCCTCTATGTGAATGCCCTCTCTCTCTATGTGAATGCCCTCTCTCTATGTGAATGCCCCCTCTCTCTATGTGAATGCCCCCTCTCTCTATGTGAATGCCCTCTCTCTATGTGAATGCCCTCTCTCTCTATGTGAATGCCCTCTCTCTCTATGTGAATGCCCTCTCTCTCTATGTGAATGCCCTCTCTCTCTATGTGAATGCCCTCTCTCTCTATGTGAATGCCCTCTCTCTCTATGTGAATGCCCTCTCTCTCTATGTGAATGCCCTCTCTCTCTATGTGAATGCCCTCTCTCTATGTGAATGCCCCTCTCTCAATGTGAATGCCCTCTCTCTCTATGTGAATGCCCTCTCTCTATGTGAATGCCCTCTCTCTCTATGTGAATGCCCTCTCTCTCTATGAATGCCCTCTCTATGTGAATGCCCTCTCTCTATGTGAATGCCCCCTCTCTCTATGTGAATGCCCTCTCCCTCTCTATGTGAATGCCCTCTCTCTATGTGAATGCCCTCTCTCTCTATGTGAATGCCCTCTCTCTCTATGTGAATGCCCTCTCTCTATGTGAATGCCCCTCTCTCTATGTGAATGCCCTCTCTATGTGAATGCCCTCTCTCTATGTGAATGCCCTCTCTCTCTATGTGAATGCCCTCTCTCTCTATGTGAATGCCCTCTCTCTATGTGAATGCCCCTCTCTCTATGTGAATGCCCCTCTCTATGTGAATGCCCTCTCTCTCTATGTGAATGCCCTCTCTCTATGTGAATGCCCTCTCTCTATGTGAATGCCCCTCTCTCTATGTGAATGCCCTCTCTCTATGTGAATGCCCTCTCTCTATGTGAATGCCCTCTCTCTCTATGTGAATGCCCTCTCTCTCTATGTGAATGCCCTCTCTCTATGTGAATGCCCTCTCTCTATGTGAATGCCCTCTCTCTATGTGAATGCCCTCTCTATGTGAATGCCCTCTCTCTCTATGTGAATGCCCTCTCTCTCTATGTGAATGCCCTCTCTCTATGTGAATGCCCTCTCTCTCTATGTGAATGCCCTCTCTCTATGTGAATGCCCTCTCTCTATGTGAATGCCCTCTCTCTATGTGAATGCCCTCTCTCTATGTGAATGCCCTCTCTCTATGTGAATGCCCTCTCTCTCTATGTGAATGCCCTCTCTCTCTATGTGAATGCCCTCTCTCCCCTCTCTCATGTGAATGCCCTCTCTCTCTATGTGAATGCCCTCTCTCTATGTGAATGCCCTCTCTCTCTATGTGAATGCCCTCTCTCTATGTGAATGCCCTCTCTCTATGTGAATGCCCCTCTCTCTATGTGAATGCCCTCTCTCCCTCTCTATGTGAATGCCCTCTCTCTCTATGTGAATGCCCTCTCTCTATGTGAATGCCCTCTCTCTCTATGTGAATGCCCTCTCTCTCTATGTGAATGCCCTCTCTCTCTATGTGAATGCCCTCTCTCTATGTGAATGCCCCCTCTCTCTCTATGTGAATGCCCCTCTCCTCTATGTGAATGCCCTCTCTCTATGTGAATGCCCTCTCTCTCTATGTGAATGCCCTCTCTCTATGTGAATGCCCTCTCTCTCTCTATGTGAATGCCCTCTCTCTCTATGTGAATGCCCTCTCTCTATGTGAATGCCCTCTCTCTATGTGAATGCCCTCTCTCTCTATGTGAATGCCCCTCTCTCTATGTGAATGCCCCTCTCTCTCTATGTGAATGCCCTCTCTCTCTATGTGAATGCCCTCTCTCTCTATGTGAATGCCCTCTCTCTATGTGAATGCCCTCTCTCTATGTGAATGCCCTCTCTCTATGTGAATGCCCTCTCTCTATGTGAATGCCCTCTCTCTCTATGTGAATGCCCTCTCTCTATGTGAATGCCCCTCTCTCTATGTGAATGCCCCTCTCTCTATGTGAATGCCCCCTCTCTCTCTATGTGAATGCCCCTCTCTCTATGTGAATGCCCCTCTCTATGTGAATGCCCTCTCTATGTGAATGCCCTCTCTCTCTATGTGAATGCCCTCTCTCTATATGAATGCCCTCTCTCTATGTGAATGCCCCCTCTCTATGTGAATGCCCTCTCTCTATGTGAATGCCCTCTCTCTATGTGAATGCCCTCCCTCTCTATGTGAATGCCCCTCTCTCTATGTGAATGCCCTCTCTCTCTATGTGAATGCCCTCTCTCTCTATGTGAATGCCCCCTATCTCTCTATGTGAATGCCCTCTCTCTCTATGTGAATGCCCCCTCTCTCTATGTGAATGCCCCCTCTCTATGTGAATGCCCTCTCTCTCTATGTGAATGCCCCCCTCTATGTGAATGCCCTCTCTCTCTATGTGAATGCCCTCTCTCTATGTGAATGCCCTCTCTCTATGTGAATGCCCCTCTCTCTATGTGAATGCCCTCTCTATGTGAATGCCCTCTCTTCTATGTGAATGCCCCTCTCTCTATGTGAATGCCCTCTCTCTATGTGAATGCCCTCTCTCTCTATGAATGCCCTCTCTCTATGTGAATGCCCTCTCTCTATGTGAATGCCCTCTCTCCCCCTCTCTCTATGTGAATGCCCTCTCTCTATGTGAATGCCCTCTCTCTATGTGAATGCCCTCTCTCTCTATGTGAATGCCCCTCTCTCTCTATGTGAATGCCCTCTCTCTCTATGTGAATGCCCTCTCTCTCTATGTGAATGCCCCCTCTCTCTATGTGAATGCCCCTCTCTCTATGTGAATGCCCCCTCTCTCTATGTGAATGCCCCTCTCTCTATGAATGCCCTCTCTCTCTATGTGAATGCCCTCTCTCTATGTGAATGCCCTCTCTCTCTATGTGAATGCCCTCTCTCTCTATGTGAATGCCCTCTCTCTCTATGTGAATGCCCTCTCTCTCTATGTGAATGCCCCCTCTCTCTATGTGAATGCCCTTCTCTCTATGTGAATGCCCTCTCTCTCTATGTGAATGCCCCTCTCTCTATGTGAATGCCCTCTCTCTCTATGTGAATGCCCTCTATGTGAATGCCCTCTCTCTCTATGTGAATGCCCCTCTCTCTATGTGAATGCCCCTCTCTCTCTATGTGAATGCCCTCTCTCTCTCTATGTGAATGCCCCTCTCTCTATGTGAATGCCCTCTCTCTCTATGTGAATGCCCCCTCTCTCTATGTGAATGCCCCCTCTCTCTCTATGTGAATGCCCTCTCTCTATGTGAATGCCCTCCTCTCTCTATGTGAATGCCCTCTCTCTATGTGAATGCCCTCTCTCTATGTGAATGCCCTCTCTCTCTATGTGAATGCCCCTCTCTCTATGTGAATGCCCTCTCTCTCTATGTGAATGCCCCTCTCTCTATGTGAATGCCCTCTCTCTATGTGAATGCCCCTATGTGAATGCCCCCTCTCTCTCTATGTGAATGCCCTCTCTCTCTATGTGAATGCCCTCTCTCTCTATGTGAATGCCCTCTCTCTCTATGTGAATGCCCTCTCTCCCTCTCTCTCTATGTGAATGCCCTCTCTCTCTATGTGAATGCCCTCTCTCTATGTGAATGCCCTCTCTCTCTATGTGAATGCCCTCTCTCTCTATGTGAATGCCCCTCTCTCTATGTGAATGCCCCTCTCTCTATGTGAATGCCCCTCTCTCTATGTGAATGCCCTCTCTCTCTATGTGAATGCCCTCTCTCTCTATGTGAATGCCCCTCTCTCTATGTGAATGCCCTCTCTCTCTATGTGAATGCCCCTCTCTCTATGTGAATGCCCTCTCTCTATGTGAATGCCCCTCTCTCTATGTGAATGCCCTCTCTCTCTCTATGTGAATGCCCTCTCTCTCTATGTGAATGCCCTCTCTCTCTATGTGAATGCCCTCTCTCTCTATGTGAATGCCCTCTCTATGTGAATGCCCTCTCTCTATGTGAATGCTATGTGAATGCCCTCTCTCTCTATGTGAATGCCCCTCTCTATGTGAATGCCCTCTCTCTCTATGTGAATGCCCCCTCTCTATGTGAATGCCCTCTCTCTCTATGTGAATGCCCTCTCTCTATGTGAATGCCCTCTCTCTCTAATGCCCTCTCTCTCTATGTGAATGCCCTCTCTCTCTATGTGAATGCCCTCTCTCTATGTGAATGCCCTCTCTCTCTATGTGAATGCCCTCTCTCTCTATGTGAATGCCCTCTCTGTATGTGAATGCCCTCTCTCTCTATGTGAATGCCCTCTCTCTCTATGTGAATGCCCTCTCTCTATGTGAATGCCCTCTCTCTATGTGAATGCCCGCTCTCTCTATGTGAATGCCCTCTCTCTATGTGAATGCCCTCTCTCTATGTGAATGCCCCCTCTATGTGAATGCCCTCTCTCTCTATGTGAATGCCCCTCTCTCTATGTGAATGCCCTCTCTCTCTATGTGAATGCCCTCTCTCTCTATGTGAATGCCCTCTCTCTCTATGTGAATGCCCCTCTCTCTATGTGAATGCCCCTCTCTCTATGTGAATGCCCTCTCTCTCTATGTGAATGCCCTCTCTCTCTATGTGAATGCCCTCTCTCTCTATGTGAATGCCCTCTCTCTCTATGTGAATGCCCTCTCTCTATGTGAATGCCCCTCTCTCTATGTGAATGCCCTCTCTCAGTGAATGCCCTCTCTCTATGTGAATGCCCTCTCTCTCTATGTGAATGCCCTCTCTCTATGTGAATGCCCTCTCTCTCTCCCCTATGTGAATGCCCTCTCTCTCTATGTGAATGCCCCTCTCTCTATGTGAATGCCCCCTCTCTATGTGAATGCCCTCTCTATGTGAATGCCCTCTCTCTCTATGTGAATGCCCTCTCTCTCTATGTGAATGCCCTCTCTCTATGTGAATGCCCCTCTCTCTATGTGAATGCCCTCTCTCTCTATGTGAATGCCCTCTCTCTATGTGAATGCCCTCTCTCTCTATGTGAATGCCCCTCTCTCTATGTGAATGCCCCTCTCTCTATGTGAATGCCCTCTCTCTCTATGTGAATGCCCTCTCTCTATGTGAATGCCCCTCTCTATGTGAATGCCCTCTCTCTCTATGTGAATGCCCCTCTCTCTATGTGAATGCCCTCTCTCTCTATGTGAATGCCCTCTCTCTCTATGTGAATGCCCTCTCTCTATGTGAATGCCCTCTCTCTATGTGAATGCCCTCTCTATGTGAATGCCCCTCTATGTGAATGCCCCCTCTCTCTATGTGAATGCCCTCTCTCTCTATGTGAATGCCCTCTCTCTCTATGTGAATGCCCCTCTCTCTATGTGAATGCCCTCTCTCTCTATGTGAATGCCCTCTCTCTCCCTCTCTATGTGAATGCCCTCTCTCTATGTGAATGCCCTCTCTCTATGTGAATGCCCCTCTCTCTATGTGAATGCCCCCTCTCTATGTGAATGCCCTCTCTCTATGTGAATGCCCCCTCTCTCTCTATGTGAATGCCCTCTCTCTCTATGTGAATGCCCTCTCTCTATGTGAATGCCTCTCTCTCTATGTGAATGCCCTCTCTCTCTATGTGAATGCCCCTCTCTCTATGTGAATGCCCTCTCTCTCTATGTGAATGCCCTCTCTCTCTATGTGAATGCCCTCTCTCTATGTGAATGCCCTCTCTCTATGTGAATGCCCTCTCTCTATGTGAATGCCCTCTCTCTCTATGTGAATGCCCTCTCTCTATGTGAATGCCCCTCTCTCTATGTGAATGCCCTCTCTCTCTATGTGAATGCCCTCTCTCTCTATGTGAATGCCCTCTCTCTATGTGAATGCCCCCTCTCTCTATGTGAATGCTCTCTCTATGTGAATGCCCTCTCTCTCTATGTGAATGCCCCTCTCTCTATGTGAATGCCCTCTCTCTCTATGTGAATGCCCCTCTCTCTATGTGAATGCCCTCTCTCTCTATGTGAATGCCCTCCTCTCTCTATGTGAATGCCCCTCTCTCTATGTGAATGCCCCTCTCTCTATGTGAATGCCCCTCTCTCTATGTGAATGCCCTCTCTCTCTATGTGAATGCCCTCTCTCTCTATGTGAATGCCCCTCTCTCTATGTGAATGCCCTCTCTCTCTATGTGAATGCCCTCTCTCTCTATGTGAATGCCCTCTCTCTCTATGTGAATGCCCTCTCTCTCTATGTGAATGCCCCTCTCTCTATGTGAATGCCCTCTCTCTATGTGAATGCCCTCTCTCTGTGAATGCCCTCTCTCTATGTGAATGCCCCTCTCTCTATGTGAATGCCCTCTCTCTCTATGTGAATGCCCCTCTCTATGTGAATGCCCTCTCTCTCTATGTGAATGCCCTCTCTCTCTCTGTGAATGCCCCCTCTCTATGTGAATGCCCTCTCTCTCTATGTGAATGCCCTCTCTCTCTATGTGAATGCCCTCTCTCTCTATGTGAATGCCCTCTCTCTCTATGTGAATGCCCCCTCTCTCTATGTGAATGCCCTCTCTATGTGAATGCCCTCTCTCTATGTGAATGCCCTCTCTCTCTGTGAATGCCCTCTCTCTCTATGTGAATGCCCTCTCTCTATGTGAATGCCCCCTCTCTATGTGAATGCCCTCTCTCTCTATGTGAATGCCCTCTCTCTCTCTATGTGAATGCCCTCTCTCTCTATGTGAATGCCCCTCTCTCTATGTGAATGCCCTCTCTCTCTATGTGAATGCCCTCTCTCTCTATGTGAATGCCCTCTCTCTCTATGTGAATGCCCTCTCTCTCTATGTGAATGCCCTCTCTCTATGTGAATGCCCTCTCTCTCTATGTGAATGCCCCTCTCTCTATGTGAATGCCCTCTCTCTCTATGTGAATGCCCTCTCTCTCTATGTGAATGCCCTCTCTCTATGTGAATGCCCTCTCTCTCTATGTGAATGCCCTCTCTCCTCTATGTGAATGCCCTCTCTCTATGTGAATGCCCTCTCTCTATGTGAATGCCCTCTCTCTCTATGTGAATGCCCTCTCTCTCTATGTGAATGCCCTCTATGAATGCCCTCTCTCTATGTGAATGCCCTCTCTCTCTATGTGAATGCCCCCTCTCTATGTGAATGCCCTCTCTCTCTATGTGAATGCCCTCTCTCTCTATGTGAATGCCCTCTCTCTCTATGTGAATGCCCTCTCTCTATGTGAATGCCCTCTCTCTCTATGTGAATGCCCTCTCTCTCTCTATGTGAATGCCCCCTCTCTCTATGTGAATGCCCTCTCTCTCTATGTGAATGCCCTCTCTCTCTATGTGAATGCCCCCTCTCTCTATGTGAATGCCCTCTCTCTATGTGAATGCCCCCTCTCTCTATGTGTATGCCCTCTCTCTCTATGTGAATGCCCTCTCTCTCTATGTGAATGCCCTCTATGTGAATGCCCTCTCTCTATGTGAATGCCCCTCTCTCTATGTGAATGCCCCTCTCTCTATGTGAATGCCCTCTCTCTCTATGTGAATGCCCTCTCTCTCTATGTGAATGCCCTCTCTCTCTATGTGAATGCCCTCTCTCTATGTGAATGCCCTCTCTCTATGTGAATGCCCTCTCTCTCTATGTGAATGCCCTCTCTCTCTATGTGAATGCCCTCTCTCTATATGAATGCCCCTCTCTCTATGTGAATGCCCCCTCTCTCTATGTGAATGCCCCCTCTCTCTATGTGAATGCCCTCTCTCTCTATGTGAATGCCCTCTCTCTCTATGTGAATGCCCTCTCTCTATGTGAATGCCCCCTCTCTCTATGTGAATGCCCTCTCTCTATGTGAATGCCCCCTCTCTCTATGTGAATGCCCTCTCTCTCTATGTGAATGCCCCCTCTCTATGTGAATGCCCTCTCTCTATGTGAATGCCCTCTCTCTATGTGAATGCTCTCTCTCTCTGTGTGAATGCCCTCTCTCTCTATGTGAATGCCCTCTCTCTCTATGTGAATGCCCCCTCTCTATGTGAATGCCCTCTATGTGAATGCCCTCTCTCTATGTGAATGCCCTCTCTCTCTCTATGTGAATGCCCTCTCTCTCTCTATGTGAATGCCCCTCTCTCTATGTGAATGCCCTCTCTCTCTATGTGAATGCCCCTCTCTCTATGTGAATGCCCCTCTCTCTCTATGTGAATGCCCTCTCTCTATGTGAATGCCCTCTCTGTATGTGAATGCCCTCTCTCTCTATGTGAATGCCCTCTCTCTCTATGTGAATGCCCTCTCTCTCTCTATGTGAATGCCCTCTCTCTATGTGAATGCCCTCTCTCTCTATGTGAATGCCCTCTCTCTATGTGAATGCCCTCTCTCTCTATGTGAATGCCCTCTCTCTCTATGTGAATGCCCCTCTCTATGTGAATGCCCTCTCTATGTGAATGCCCTCTATGTGAATGCCCTCTCTCTCTATGTGAATGCCCCTCTCTCTATGTGAATGCCCCTCTCTCTATGTGAATGCCCTCTCTCTATGTGAATGCCCTCTCTCTCTATGTGAATGCCCCTCTCTCTATGTGAATGCCCTCTCTCTCTATGTGAATGCCCTCTCTCTCTATGTGAATGCCCTCTCTCTCTCTATGTGAATGCCCTCTCTCTATGTGAATGCCCTCTCTCTCTATGTGAATGCCCTCTCTCTCTATGTGAATGCCCTCTCTATGTGAATGCCCTCTCTCTCTATGTGAATGCCCCTCTCTCTATGTGAATGCCCTCTCTCTCTATGTGAATGCCCTCTCTCTCTATGTGAATGCCCTCTCTCTCTATGTGAATGCCCTCTCTCTCTATGTGAATGCCCTCTCTCTATGTGAATGCCCCTCTCTCTATGTGAATGCCCTCTCTCTCTATGTGAATGCCCTCTCTCTCTATGTGAATGCCCTCCTCTCTATGTGAATGCCCTCTCTCTATGTGAATGCCCTCTCTCTATGTGAATGCCCTCTCTCTCTATGTGAATGCCCTCTCTCTCTATGTGAATGCCCTCTCTCTCTATGTGAATGCCCTCTCTCTCTCTATGTGAATGCCCTCTATGTGAATGCCCTCCCTCTCTCTCTATGTGAATGCCCCCTCTCTCTATGTGAATGCCCTCTCTCTCTATGTGAATGCCCTCTCTCTCTCTATGTGAATGCCCTCTCTCTCTATGTGAATGCCCTCTCTCTCTATGTGAATGCCCTCTCTCTCTATGTGAATGCCCTCTCTCTCTATGTGAATGCCCTCTCTCTCTATGTGAATGCCCTCTCTCTCTATGTGAATGCCCTCTATGTGAATGCCCTCTCTCTCTATGTGAATGCCCTCTCTCTCTATGTGAATGCCCTCTCTCTCTATGTGAATGCCCTCTCTCTCTATGTGAATGCCCCTCTCTCTATGTGAATGCCCTCTCTCTCTATGTGAATGCTATGTGAATGCCCTCTCTCTGTGAATGCCCTCTCTCTCTATGTGAATGCCCCTCTCTCTCTATGTGAATGCCCTCTCTATGTGAATGCCCTCTCTCTCTATGTGAATGCCCTCTCTCTATGTGAATGCCCTCTCTCTCTATGTGAATGCCCCCTCTCTCTCTATGTGAATGCCCCCTCTCTCTCTATGTGAATGCCCCTCTCTCTATGTGAATGCCCTCTCTCTCTATGTGAATGCCCTCTCTCTCTATGTGAATGCCCCTCTCTCTATGTGAATGCCCTCTCTCTCTATGTGAATGCCCTCTCTCTCTATGTGAATGCCCCCTCTCTCTATGTGAATGCCCCTCTCTCTATGTGAATGCCCCTCTCTCTATGTGAATGCCCCTCTCTCTCTGAATGCCCCCTCTCTCTCTATGTGAATGCCCCCTCTCTCTATGTGAATGCCCCCTCTCTCTCTATGTGAATGCCCTCTCTCTATGTGAATGCCCCCTATTTCTCTATGTGAATGTCCCTCTCTATGTGAATGCCCTCTCTCTATGTGAATGCCCCCTCTCTCTCTATGTGAATGCCCTCTCTCTATGTGAATGCCCTCTCTATGTGAATGCCCTCTCTATGTAAGGAATACCCCCTGTATTGGACAAAAATGAATGGCATGTCATTGGCATCGGACAAACCATATACACATTGGCCAATACCACCCAATTCGGCGTTGATTCATCCAAAGTGTATTGCAAATGCCATATGGTAATTGCCAGTTGTAACACTTTAAAATTCAACAGGGGGCAAATGCGCTCCACGGGGTTGTTCATATTGGATATGTAACCCAAATTAATGTCCAAAAGTAAAATTTTGAAAAAATGAACTTTTTTTCAAAAACTTATCACCCCTTAAAAAGTGCTTTCTGGACCGTTTTTCGAAATTCTTTCGATTTTTTTGTCAATTACACATGTGTAAGAACTGTATGAATATACTTTTGTCCAATTTTATTATCATAATTTTTTTAATTTTTTTATATGCGCATAAGGAATATGTTTTGTCCAATTCCAATATGATTTCATAGGAAGTCAAAAGTCAAAAAGTCAAAAATGTCAAAATTTTGTAAAAACTTCACACACCCATAAAAAAGTGCTTTCTGGACCGTTTTTCGAAATTCTTTCGATTTTTTGTCAATTACACATGTGTAAGAACTGTATGAATATACTTTTGTCCAATTTTATTATCATAATTTTTTTTTTTTTTTTTTACATGCGCATAAGGAATATGTTTTGTCCAATTCCAATATGATTTCATAGGAAGTCAAAGTCAAAAGTCAAAAATGTCAAAATTTTGTAAAAACTTCACACACCCTTAAAAAGTGCTTTCTGGACCGTTTTTGAAATTCTTTCAATTTTTTGTCAATTACACATGTGTAAGAACTGTATGAATATACTTTTGTCCAATTTTATTATCATAATTTTTTTTTTTTTTACATGCGCATAAGGAATATGTTTTGTCCAATTCCAATATGATTTCATAGGAAGTCAAAAGTCAAAAATGTCAAAATTTTGTAAAAACTTCACACACCCTTAAAAAGTGCTTTCTGGACCGTTTTTTTTCAAATTCTTTCAATTTTTTTGTCAATTACACATGTGTAAGAACTGTATGAATATACTTTTTTATTATCATATTTTTTTATATATTTTTTTTTCTCAATTGTGCATAAGGATTTTTTTTGTGGGCCAAATGACGTAAGAAATTTGACATGCTCAAAATCCTGCAGAAATGCAAAATTGACTGGCCTGATGAACTCGGGATGGCCGGGCAGTGATAGTTGTTCCTTTCCATCACTCGTTGTGTTGACTTCATCATGTCCATTTTGTGATGTTTTTTCACTATATAATCATATTGCAAGTGCACGTGCATTTGCAATATGTTTCAATGTGCATTTACCATATGAAATTTGACCTTGCTCAAAAATGCAAAATTGACTGGTCTGATGAACAGACTGGTCTGATGTACATTTCCATCACCTGTTGTGTTGATTTCATCATGTCCATTTGTTTATGTTTTTCACTTTTGCAAAGTCACTGTGCATTTGCAATATGGTTCAATGGGCAGGTACCATCACGAATTTGTCATGCTATAAAAATCCTGCAGGAATGTGAAATTGACTGGTCTGATGAACACAGGATGGCCGAGCAGTGATAGTTGTACATTTCCATCACTCGTTGTGTTGATTTCATCATGTCCATTAGGTGATGTTTTTTCACTATAGAATCATATTGCAAATGCACGTGCATTGTTGTGCAACTGGTAACCCAAAAATTAAAATATGGTTGTAAATGCATTTACCGGGACTCCTATTATCCATGCCCGCTATGGGAGTACCCTACTACGGCCCTCTATCTATGGGGCAGTCCTGAGTGCTTTATGGACTGTTTAAAATATTCTGATGGATACGCATGTTGTGCAACTGGTGATTGAAAATAGGCACCTGGTAACCCAAAAATGAAAATATGGTTGTGAATGCATTTACCGGTCATTCTGATATTAATGCCCGCTATGGGAACACAGGATGTCCGAGCAGTGATAGTTGTACATTTCCATCACTCGTTGTGTTGATTTCATCATGTCCATTAGGTGATGTTTTTACACTATAGAATCATATTGCAAGTGCGCGCATTTGCAATATGTTTCAATGTGCATTTACCATATGAAATTTGAAATGCTCAAAAATGCTAAATTGACTGGTCTGATGGACACAGGATGGCCGAGCAGTGATAGTTGTACATTTCCATCACTCGTTGTGTTGATTTCATCATGTCCATTAGGTGATGTTTTTTCACTATAGAATCATATTGCAAATGCACGTGCATTGTTGTGCAACTGGTAACCCAAAAATAAAAATATGGTTGTAAATGCATTTACCGGTCATTCTGATATTAATGCTCGCTGATGGGAACACAGGATGGCCGGGCAGTGATAGTTGTACATTTCCATCACTCGTTGTGTTGATTTCATCATGTCCATTAGGTGATGTTTTTACACTATAGAATCATATTGCAAGTGCGCGCATTTGCAATATGTTTCAATGTGCATTTACCATATGAAATTTGACATGCTCAAAAATGCAAAATTGACTGGTCTGATGGACACAGGATGGCCGAGCAGTGATAGTTGTACATTTCCATCACTCGTTGTGTTGATTTCATCATGTCCATTAGGTGATGTTTTTTCACTATAGAATCATATTGCAAGTGCACGCGCATTTGCAATATGTTTCAATGTGCATTTACCATATGAAATTTGACATGCTCAAAAATGCAAAATTGACTGGTCTGATGAACACAGGATGGCTGAGCAGTGATAGTTGTACATTTCCATCACCTGTTGTGTTGATTTCATCATGTCCATTTGTTTATGTTTTCTCACTTTTGCAAAGTCACTGTGCATTTGCAATATGGTTCAATGGGCAGGTACCATCACGAATTTGTCATGCTATAAAAATCCTGCAGGAATGTGAAATTGACTGGTCTGATGAACACAGGATGGCCGAGCAGTGATAGTTGTACATTTCCATCACTTGTTGTGTTGATTTCATCATGTCCATTAGGTGATGTTTTTCACTATAGAATCATATTGCAAATGCACGTGCATTGTTGTGCAACTGGTAACCCAAAAATTAAAATATGGTTGTAAATGCATTTACCGGTCATTCTGATATTAATGCTCGCTATGGGAACACAGGATGGCCGGGCAGTGATAGTTGTACATTTCCATCACTCGTTGTGTTGATTTCATCATGTCCATTAGGTGATGTTTTTACACTATAGAATCATATTGCAAGTGCGCGCGCATTTGCAATATGTTTCAATGTGCATTTACCATATGAAATTTGAAATGCTCAAAAATGCAAAATTGACTGGTCTGATGGACACAGGATGGCCGAGCAGTGATAGTTGTACATTTCCATCACTCGTTGTGTTGATTTCATCATGTCCATTAGGTGATGTTTTTACACTATAGAATCATATTGCAAGTGCGCGCGCATTTGCAATATGTTTCAATGTGCATTTACCATATGAAATTTGACATGCTCAAAAATGCAAAATTGACTGGTCTGATGGACACAGGATGGCCGAGCAGTGATAGTTGTACATTTCCATCACTCTGTTGTGTTGATTTCATCATGTCCATTAGGTGATGTTTTTCACTATAGAATCATATTGCAAGTGCACGTGCATTTGCAATATGTTTCAATGTGCATTTACCATATGAAATTTGTCATGCTCAAAAATGCAAAATTGACTGGTCTGATGGAACACAGGATGGCCGAGCAGTGATAGTTGTACATTTCCATCACTCGTTGTGTTGATTTCATCATGTCCATTAGGTGATGTTTTTCACTATAGAATCATATTGCAAGTGCAAAAAGTCATTTGCAATATGTTTCAATGTGTCATTTACCATATGAAATTTGACATGCTCAAAATGCAAAATTGACTGGTCTGATGGACACAGGATGGCCGAGCAGTGATAGTTGTACATTTCCATCACTCGTTGTGTTGATTTCATCATGTCCATTAGGTGATGTTTTTACACTATAGAATCATATTGCAAGTGCGCGCGCATTTGCAATATGTTTCAATGTGCATTTACCATATGAAATTTGACATGCTCAAAAATGCAAAATTGACTGGTCTGATGGACACAGGATGGCCGAGCAGTGATAGTTGTACATTTCCATCACTCGTTGTGTTGATTTCATCATGTCCATTAGGTGATGTTTTTACACTATAGAATCATATTGCAAGTGCGCCTAGCATTTGCAATATGTTTCAATGTGCATTTACCATATGAAATTTGACATGCTCAAAAATGCAAAATTGACTGGTCTGATGAACACAGGATGGCTGAGCAGTGATAGTTGTACATTTCCATCACTCGTTGTGTTGATTTCATCATGTCCATTTGTTTATGTTTTCTCACTTTTGCAAAGTCACTGTGCATTTGCAATATGGTTCAATGGGCAGGTACCATCACGAATTTGTCATGCTATAAAAATCCTGCAGGAATGTGAAATTGACTGGCCCGATGAACTCGGGATAGCTGGGCAGTGATTCTGGTTCATCTCCATGGCTCGTTAGGGTTGATTTCAGAATGTCACTTTTGGTGATGGTCCCTCTCCCGTTTAAACATATTGCTAATGTACAAAAGTCAACTAGCAAGTCAGTGTCCATCAGTCAATTAGATGTCATTTTGACACCAAACTGATACCAATTGACACCAAACCCACTTTTTCCAACTCATTTAGAAGCCAACTATCATATATGTCAGAGCAGGCCCATAATTCAAAGCGCCTTTAGTTTAAAACATAATAAAAACGTAAAACACATAGTTACGTTCTAGCTGCGGGTCCAGGTCAGACATTATGTGAAGGCCTATGTGAGGCGACCCCGAATCCCGAGTTTCGGCTCGATAGGTCCTTGGTGCCCGAGTAAAACCCTAATTGGTGCTGAAAATCCACTTTTTTCCATGCCTTGCTATGGGGTCCTTGAATGAGCTATCGGACCGAAACGTTGGGGTCCGTCTCTATGGGCCGAGCCGGTTCCAATGCACCTAGTCTTGTGTCTCTGAGACTTTTCTAAATGTCGCCATTTTCGTAATGGTCAAAATGAATTGAAATCATTGCAAATGTACGAGGCTATTTCTCGGTCCGAGAACCTTCTAGAGCCACCTAACTCACCACGCACTATCGACCCGAGGTCTAGAACAGGTTTCTAAAGTTTCGAACTCTAGGTCTGACGGTTCTTTTTTAGCTCGAACAAAGCTAACTATTGGAGGCACTGTCTGTCTCTACAACCCCCAATACGTCCCTCCTTCCAAGTTGTGTGTCTGTGTGATTTAGTTTTCCTTTGAAATTTTATGGGAAAAATGACTGATTTACAGTTCATGGGGGTTGCCTAATCACACATATGAAGTTTTGGACAGATCTGACTTTTTTAACCCCTCGAAACAGCCCCTGAGACACCAATTAAGGCACTTCCGGTTGGCACAGGAAGCTATAAGTCAACACATATCCTCACTGGGCTATGCTTTTACAGAATCCTGTGTTTTAAGTCCTTACGTTAAGAATTGACTGATTTACACAGGGTTGAATGCACTATGTCTATC
This sequence comes from Oncorhynchus keta, assembly GCF_023373465.1. Lineage (NCBI taxonomy): Eukaryota > Metazoa > Chordata > Actinopteri > Salmoniformes > Salmonidae > Oncorhynchus > Oncorhynchus keta. Next base: position 39,530,843 of record NC_068446.1, on the reverse strand, counting down.
AAACTGCAGGCAGGTAATGGAAAAACACTTTTAGGGTGATTTTAACCACTTCCGGTTGGTCCAGGAAGCCTAGAATCAACACAGGTAGACCTCATACTGGCCTGATGGACTGTTATCAAAGACAGGTTCATACGGCATTCATAACCCATATAGACTTCAGGTTGAATTTAGGGGTGCAGGCAATGTATTCCTATGGGGAGAGAAGTCAATGCAAACTATTTGAAGTAAACACCTTCTTTTAACTATTAAGGGTTAATGCCACACGGTCAACGTTAGGCTTGCACGGATCGGAAGGACCTTAGGAACGTACCTGAGGTCGAATTGTGCTTCTCACCCTAACGGTTCTCTCACTGTCACCCAAAAGCAAATGACGTTGTGGGGCAGGCTTCATTTTGGGCCTACTTTTCTAATGGTCGCTGCGCTCAGACCGAGCGAGCTACGGTCAAGCGGGATATCTCGTTGAACTCGGCACGGCCTAGAGATTATGTTTATGCCATTGCCTGCTCTCTGTGTCTTTGAGAACCGCACTTTTTCACTCCATCCTTGCTGTGTGTGCGTGTGAGAGCTTTTCTTTGACATCTGTTGGGAGAAATGACTGATTTACAGTTCATGAGGGTTACCTAGTCACACATATGAAGTTTTGAAAAGATCTGACCTTTTTAACCCTTGGAAACTGCCACTGTGACATCATTAAAGGCACTTCCGGTTGGCACAGGAAGCTATAAGTAAACCCATGTCTTGATTGACATAGAAACTTACAGAATCCTGAGTTTTAAGTCCTTACGTTAAGAATTGACTGATTTACACAGGGTTGAATGCACTATGTCTATCAAACTGCAGGCAGGTAATGGAAAAACACTTTTAGGGTGATTTTAACCACTTCCGGTTGGTCCAGGAAGCCTAGAATCAACACAGGTAGACCTCATACTGGCCTGATGGACTGTTACCAAAGACAGGTTCATACGGCATTCATAACCCATATAGACTTCAGGTTGAATTTAGGGGTAAAGGCAATGTATTCCTATGGGGAGAGAAATCAATGCAAACTATTTGAAGTAAACACCTTCTTTTAACTATTAAGGGTTAATGCCACACGGTCAACGTTAGGCTTGCACGGATCGGAAGGACCTTAGGAACGTACCTGAGGTCGAATTGTGCTTCTCACCCTAACGGTTCTCTCACTGTCACCCAAAAGCAAATGACATTGAGGGCCAGGCTTCCTTTTGCGCCTTCTTTTTTTTCAAGGTCGCTGCACTCAGAGCGAGCTACGGTCAAGCGGGGCGTCTCGTTGAACTCTGCACAGCCTGGAGACTATGGTGATGCCATTTTTTGTGTTGATTTCAGAATGCCATTTTGGTGATGGTCCCTCTCCGTTTAAACATATTGCTAATGTACAAAAGTCAACTAGCAAGTCAGTGTCCACCAGTCAATTAGATGTCATTCTGACACCAAACTGATACCAATTGACACCAAACCCACTTTTTCCAACTCATTTAGAAGCCAACTATCACATATGTCAGAGCAGGCCCATAATTCACAGCGCCATTAGTTTAAAACATAATAAAAACGTAAAACACATAGTTACGTTCTAGCTGCGGGTCCAGGTCAGACATTATGTGAAGGCCTATGTGAGGCGACCCCGAATCCCGAGTTTCGGCTCGATAGGTCCTTCGGTGCCCGAGTAAAACCCTAATTGGTGCTGAAAATCCACTTTTTCCATGCCTTGCTATGGGGTCCTTGAATGAGCTATCGGACCGAAACGTTGGGGTCCGTCTCTATGGGCCGAGCCGGTTCCAATGCACCTAGTCTTGTGTCTCTGAGACTTTTCTAAATGTCGCCATTTTCGTAATGGTCAAAATGAATTGAAATCATTGCAAATGTACGAGGCTATTTCTCGGTCCGAGAACCTTCTAGAGCCACCTAACTCACCACGCACTATCGACCCGAGGTCTAGAACAGGTTTCTAAAGTTTCGAACTCTAGGTCTGACGGTTCTTTTTAGCTCGAACAAAGCTAACTATTGGAGGCACTGTCTGTCTCTACAAACCCCAATACGTCCCTCCTTCCAAGTTGTGTGTCTGTGTGATTTAGTTTTCCTTTGAAATTTTATGGGAAAAATGACTGATTTACAGTTCATGGGGGTTGCCTAATCACACATATGAAGTTTTGGACAGATCTGACTTTTTAACCCCTCGAAACAGCCCCTGAGACACCAATTAAGGCACTTCCGGTTGTCACAGGAAGCTATAAGTCAACACATATCCTCACTGGGCTATGCTTTTACAGAATCCTGAGTTTTAAGTCCTTACGTTAAGAATTGACTGATTTACACAGGGTTGAATGCACTATGTCTATCAAACTGCAGGCAGGTAATGGAAAAACACTTTTAGGGTGATTTTAACCACTTCCGGTTGGTCCAGGAAGCTTAGAATCAACACAGGTAGACCTCATACTGGCCTGATGGACTGTTACCAAAGACAGGTTCATACGGCATTCATAACCCATATAGACTTCAGGTTGAATTTAGGGGTAAAGGCAATGTATTCCTATGGGGAGAGAAATCAATGCAAACTTTTTGAAGTAAACACCATCTTTTAACTATTAAGGGTTAATGCCACACTGTCAACGTTAGGCTTGCACGGATCGGAAGGACCTTAGGAACATACCTGAGGTCGAATTGTGCTTCTCACCCTAACGGTTCTCTCACTGTCACCCAAAAGCAAATGACGTTGTGGGGCAGGCTTCATTTTGGGCCTACTTTTCTAATGGTCGCTGCGCTCAGACCGAGCGAGCTACGGTCAAGCGGGATATCTCGTTGAACTCGGCACGGCCTAGACATTATGTTTATGCCATTGCCTGCTCTCTGTGTCTTTAAGAACCACACTTTTCACTCCATCCTTGCTGTGTGTGCGTGTGAGAGCTTTTCTTTGACATCTGCTGGGAGAAATGACTGATTTACAGTTCACGAGGGTTACCTAGTCACACATATGAAGTTTTGAAAAGATCTGACCTTTTTAACCCATGGAAACTGCCACTGTGACACCATTAAAGGCACTTCCGGTTGGCACAGGAAGCTATAAATAAACTCATATCATGATTGGGGTATGCCTTTACAGAATCCCGAGTTTTAAGTCTTTACGTTAAGAACTGAGTTATTTACGGAGGGTTTAGTGAGTGTGTGTTATTTCAGAAAATCATAGAAAATCACAGAAATCTCGCAGAGCTCCGCAGCACACTTTAAAAAGATTCGTAAGAACAACCTGCAACTGGATCTGTAACCGTTGAAAAAAAAAAAAAACACCTATCCGTGAACATCACCAAGGTGTCGTTGTACGATTTCTCTTAAATGACGATAGATAAATGGCTGGTTCTTTTTTATTGACACCGGAGGCTCCTTGACTTTGACGTGAAGTGGAAAAATAATTTCTCTATTTTCATTTTGGACCTTTAATCCCAGATAAATGGCCATAACTCAAAAACCGTTGAGGCCTAGACGCCATCTTGTTCGGGGCCAACTGCCCATTATGCCGCCCCTACGCTCACCGAGTTTCGGCTTCTAAATATTTTCAGTTTTCGAGATAAGGCCCCGTCGTGAATCGTGATGTTTTGTAGCAATAGCCATATGATTGCTTATGCCCTCTTGTGGGAATTTCCGGGACATGGGAAAAATGACATAAATCTTATTATTTTTGTAAAACGGAAACCGAATGTCCGACAACGTTCATTTGATGACTTCCTGGTAGGTCCGGCCCTGCCGCTCGGCCCGACGCCGTCCGCGAATTTTACAAACGATTTCGGACGTCTAGTAAGGGACCGTACATTTGCAATATGGACTTTCTCACTAACCATACAGGTACTGCCGAATTCTTCCCTTAAGGTATGTGAATGCCCTCTCTCTCTATGTGAATGCCCTCTCTCTATGTGAATGCCCTCTCTCTCTATGTGAATGCCCTCTCTCTCTATGTGAATGCTCTCTCTCTATGTGAATGCCCTCTCTCTCTATGTGAATGCTCTCTCTCTATGTGAATGCTCTCTCTCTATGTGAATGTCCTCTCTCTATGTGAATGCCCCCTCTCTCTATGTGAATGCCCCCTCTCTCTATGTGAATGCCCTCTCTCTCTATGTGAATGCCCTCTCTCTATGTGAATGCCCTCTCTCTATGTGAATGCCCCTCTCTCTATGTGAATGCCCTCTCTCTCTATGTGAATGCCCCCTCTCTCTATGTGAATGCCCTCTCTCTCTATGTGAATGCCCTCTCTCTATGTGAATGCCCTCTCTCTCTATGTGAATGCCCCCTCTCTCTATGTGAATGCCCCCTCTCTATGTGAATGCCCTCTCTCTCTATGTGAATGCCCTCTCTCTCTCTATGTGAATGCCCTCTCTCTCTATGTGAATGCCCTCTCTCTATGTGAATGCCCTCTCTCCCTATGTGAATGCCCTCTCTCTCTATGTGAATGCCCCCTCTCTCTATGTGAATGCCCCTCTCTCTATGTGAATGCCCTCTCTCTCTATGTGAATGCCCTCTCTCTCTATGTGAATGCCCCTCTCTCTATGTGAATGCCCCCTCTCTCTATGTGAATGCCCTCTCTCCCTATGTGAATGCCCTCTCTCCCTCTATGTGAATGCCCTCTCTCTCTATGTGAATGCCCTCTCTCTCTATGTGAATGCCCTCTCTCTCTATGTGAATGCCCCTCTCTCTCTATGTGAATGCCCTCTCTCTCTATGTGAATGCCCCTCTCTCTATGTGAATGCCCCCTCTCTCTATGTGAATGCCCTCTCTCTCTATGTGAATGCCCCCTCTCCCTCTATGTGAATGCCCTCTCTCTCTCTCTCTATGTGAATGCCCCTCTCTATGTGAATGCCCCCTCTCTATGTGAATGCCCTCTCTCTCTATGTGAATGCCCTCTCTCCCTCTATGTGAATGCCCTCTCTCTCTATGTGAATGCCCTCTCTCTCTATGTGAATGCCCTCTCTCTCTATGTGAATGCCCCCTCTCTCTATGTGAATGCCCCCTCTCTATGTGAATGCCCTCTCTCTATGTGAATGCCCTCTCTCTCTATGTGAATGCCCTCTCTCTCTATGTGAATGCCCTCTCTCTCTATGTGAATGCCCCCTCTCTCTATGTGAATGCCCCCTCTCTCTATGTGAATGCCCCCTCTCTCTATGTGAATGCCCCCTCTCTCTATGTGAATGCCCTCTCTCTCTATGTGAATGCCCTCTCTCTCTATGTGAATGCCCCCTCTCTATGTGAATGCCCTCTCTCTATGTGAATGCCCTCTCTCTCTATGTGAATGCCCTCTCTCTATGTGAATGCCCCCTCTCTCTATGTGAATGCCCTCTCTCTCTATGTGAATGCCCTCTCTCTCTATGTGAATGCCCTCTCTCTCTATGTGAATGCCCCCTCTCTCTATGTGAATGCCCCTCTCTCTATGTGAATGCCCCATCTCTCTATGTGAATGCCCCCTCTCTCTATGTGAATGCCCCCTCTCTCTATGTGAATGCCCTCTCTCTCTATGTGAATGCCCTCTCTCTCTATGTGAATGCCCCTCTCTCCTCTATGTGAATGCCCTCTCTCTCTGTGTGAATGCCCTCTCTCTCTATGTGAATGCCCTCTCTCTCTATGTGAATGCCCTCTCTCTCTATGTGAATGCCCCCTCTCTCTATGTGAATGCCCTCTCTCTCTATGTGAATGCCCTCTCTCTCTCTATGTGAATGCCCTCTCTCTCTATGTGAATGCCCTCTCTCTCTATGTGAATGCCCTCTCTCTCTATGTGAATGCCCCCTCTCTCTATGTGAATGCCCCCTCTCTCTATGTGAATGCCCTCTCTCTCTATGTGAATGCCCTCTCTCCTCTATGTGAATGCCCTCTCTCTCTATGTGAATGCCCTCTCTCTATGTGAATGCCCTCTCTCTCTATGTGAATGCCCTCTCTCTATGTGAATGCCCCTCTCTCTATGTGAATGCCCCTCTCTCTATGTGAATGCCCCTCTCTCTATGTGAATGCCCTCTCTCTCTCTATGTGAATGCCCTCTCTCTCTATGTGAATGCCCCCTCTCTCTATGTGAATGCCCCCTCTCTCTATGTGAATGCCCTCTCTCTCTATGTGAATGCCCTCTCTCTCTATGTGAATGCCCTCTCTCTCCTATGTGAATGCCCTCTCTCTCTATGTGAATGCCCCTCTCTCTATGTGAATGCCCCTCTCTCTATGTGAATGCCCTCTCTCTCTATGTGAATGCCCTCTCTCTATGTGAATGCCCTCTCTCTCTATGTGAATGCCCCCTCTCTCTATGTGAATGCTCTCTCTCTATGTGAATGCCCTCTCTCTCTCTATGTGAATGCCCTCTCTCTATGTGAATGCCCTCTCTCTCTATGTGAATGCCCTCTCTCTCTCTATGTGAATGCCCTCTCTCTCTATGTGAATGCCCTCTCTCTATGTGAATGCCCCTCTCTCTATGTGAATGCCCCTCTCTCTATGTGAATGCCCTCTCTCTCTATGTGATTATGCCCTCTCTCCTCTATGTGAATGCCCCCTCTCTCTCTATGTGAATGCCCTCTCTCTCTATGTGAATGCCCTCTCTCTATGTGAATGCCCCCTCTCTCTATGTGAATGCCCCCTCTCTCTATGTGAATGCCCTCTCTCTCTATGTGAATGCCCTCTCTCTCTATGTGAATGCCCTCTCTCTCTATGTGAATGCCCTCTCTCTCTATGTGAATGCCCCTCTCTCTATGTGAATGCCCCCTCTCTCTATGTGAATGCCCTCTCTCTCTATGTGAATGCCCTCTCTCTCTATGTGAATGCCCTCTCTCTCTATGTGAATGCCCTCTCTCTCTATGTGAATGCCCTCTCTCTCTATGTGAATGCCCCCTCTCTCTATGTGAATGCCCTCTCTCTCTATGTGAATGCCCCCTCTCTCTATGTGAATGCCCTCTCTCTCTATGTGAATGCCCTCTCTCTCTATGTGAATGCCCTCTCTCTATGTGAATGCCCTCTCTCTCTATGTGAATGCCCTCTCTCTCTATGTGAATGCCCTCTCTCTCTATGTGAATGCCCTCTCTCTCTATGTGAATGCCCTCTCTCTCTATGTGAATGCCCTCTCTCTCTATGTGAATGCCCTCTCTCTCTATGTGAATGCCCTCTCTCTCTATGTGAATGCCCTCTCTCTATGTGAATGCCCCCTCTCTCTATGTGAATGCCCTCTCTCTCTATGTGAATGCCCTCTCTCTCTATGTGAATGCCCCCTCTCTCTATGTGAATGCCCTCTCTCTCTATGTGAATGCCCTCTCTCTCTCTATGTGAATGCCCTCTCTCTCTATGTGAATGCCCTCTCTCTCTATGTGAATGCCCTCTCTCTCTATGTGAACGCCCTCTCTTTCTATGTGAATGCCCTCTCTCTCTATGTGAATGCCCCCTCTCTCTATGTGAATGCCCTCTCTCTCTATGTGAATGCCCTCTCTCTCTATGTGAATGCCCTCTCTCTCTATGTGAATCCCCTCTCTCTCTATGTGAATGCCCTCTCTCTCTATGTGAATGCCCCTCTCTCTATGTGAATGCCCTCTCTCTCTATGTGAATGCCCTCTCTCTCTATGTGAATGCCCTCTCTCTCTATGTGAATGCCCTCTCTCTCTATGTGAATGCCCTCTCTCTCTATGTGAATGCCCTCTCTCTCTATGTGAATGCCCCTCTCTCTATGTGAATGCCCCTCTCTCTATGTGAATGCCCTCTCTCTCTATGTGAATGCCCTCTCTCTCTATGTGAATGCCCTCTCTCTCTATGTGAATGCCCTCTCTCTCTATGTGAATGCCCTCTCTCTCTATGTGAATGCCCTCTCTCTCTATGTGAATGCCCTCTCTCTCTATGTGAATGCCCTCTCTCTCTCTATGTGAATGCCCTCTCTCTCTATGTGAATGCCCTCTCTCTCTATGTGAATGCCCTCTCTCTCTATGTGAATGCCCTCTCTCTCTCTATGTGAATGCCCCTCTCTCTATGTGAATGCCCCCTCTATGTGAATGCCCTCTCTCTCTATGTGAATGCCCTCTCTCTCTATGTGAATGCCCTCTCTCTCTATGTGAATGCCCTCTCTCTCTATGTGAATGCCCTCTCTCTCTATGTGAATGCCCTCTCTCTCTATGTGAATGCCCTCTCTCTCTATGTGAATGCCCTCTCTCTCTATGTGAATGCCCCTCTCTCTCTATGTGAATGCCCTCTCTCTCTATGTGAATGCCCTCTCTCTCTATGTGAATGCCCTCTCTCTCTATGTGAATGCCCCTCTCTCTATGTGAATGCCCTCTCTCTCTATGTGAATGCCCTCTCTCTCTATGTGAATGCCCTCTCTCTCTATGTGAATGCCCTCTCTCTCTATGTGAATGCCCTCTCTCTCTATGTGAATGCCCTCTCTCTCTATGTGAATGCCCCCCTCTCTATGTGAATGCCCTCTCTCTCTCTATGTGAATGCCCTCTCTCTCTATGTGAATGCCCTCTCTCTCTATGTGAATGCCCTCTCTCTCTATGTGAATGCCCTCTCTCTCTATGTGAATGCCCCTCTCTCTATGTGAATGCCCTCTCTATGTGAATGCCCTCTCTCTCTCTATGTGAATGCCCTCTCTCTCTATGTGAATGCCCTCTCTCTCTATGTGAATGCCCCTCTCTCTATGTGAATGCCCCCTCTCTCTCTATGTGAATGCCCTCTCCCTCTATGTGAATGCCCTCTATGTGAATGCCCTCTCTCTCTATGTGAATGCCCTCTCTCTCTATGTGAATGCCCTCTCTCTCTCTATGTGAATGCCCTCTCTCTCTATGTGAATGCCCCTCTCTCTATGTGAATGCCCTCTCTCTCTATGTGAATGCCCCATCTCTCTATGTGAATGCCCTCTCTCTCTATGTGAATGCCCTCTCTCTCTATGTGAATGCCCTCTCTCTCTATGTGAATGCCCCCTCTCTCTATGTGAATGCCCTCTCTCTCTATGTGAATGCCCTCTCTCTCTCTATGTGAATGCCCTCTCTCTCTATGTGAATGCCCTCTCTCTCTATGTGAATGCCCTCTCTCTCTATGTGAATGCCCTCTCTCTCTATGTGAATGCCCTCTCTCTCTATGTGAATGCCCCATCTCTCTATGTGAATGCCCTCTCTCTCTATGTGAATGCCCCATCTCTCTATGTGAATGCCCTCTCTCTCTATGTGAATGCCCTCTCTCTATGTGAATGCCCCTCTCTCTCTATGTGAATGCCCTCTCTCTCTATGTGAATGCCCTCTCTCTCTATGTGAATGCCCTCTCTCTATGTGAATGCCCCATCTCTCTATGTGAATGCCCTCTCTCTCTATGTGAATGCCCCTCTCTCTATGTGAATGCCCTCTCTCTCTCTATGTGAATGCCCTCTCTCTCTATGTGAATGCCCTCTCTCTCTATGTGAATGCCCTCTCTCTCTATGTGAATGCCCTCTCTCTCTATGTGAATGCCCTCTCTCTATGTGAGTGCCCTCTCTCTCTATGTGAATGCCCTCTCTCTCTATGTGAATGCCCTCTCTCTCTATGTGAATGCCCTCTCTCTCTATGTGAATGCCCTCTCTCTCTATGTGAATGCCCTCTCTCTCTCTATGTGAATGCCCTCTCTCTCTATGTGAATGCCCTCTCTCTCTATGTGAATGCCCTCTCTCTCTCTGTGAGTGCCCTCTCTCTCTCTGTGTATGCCCTCTCTCTCTCTATGTGAATGCCCTCTCTCTCTATGTGAATGCCCCCTCTCTCTATGTGAATGCCCCCTCTCTCTATGTGAATGCCCCCTCTCTCTATGTGAATGCCCTCTCTCTATGTGAATGCCCTCTCTCTATGTGAATGCCCTCTCTCTCTATGTGAATGCCCTCTCTCTCTATGTGAATGCCCTCTCTCTCTCTATGTGAATGCCCTCTCTCTCTATGTGAATGCCCTCTCTCTCTATGTGAATGCCCCCTCTCTGTGTGAATGCCCTCTCTCTATGTGAATGCCCTCTCTCTCTATGTGAATGCCCTCTCTCTCTATGTGAATGCCCCTCTCTCTATGTGAATGCCCTCTCTCTCTATGTGAATGCCCTCTCTCTCTATGTGAATGCCCTCTCTCTCTATGTGAATGCCCCCTCTCTCTATGTGAATGCCCCATCTCTCTATGTGAATGCCCCCTCTCTCTCTATGTGAATGCCCTCTCTCCCTCTATGTGAATGCCCCATCTCTCTATGTGAATGCCTCTATGTGAATGCCCTCTCTCTCTATGTGAATGCCCTCTCTCTCTATGTGAATGCCCTCTCTCTCTATGTGAATGCCCCCTCTCTCTATGTGAATGCCCTCCTCTCTCTATGTGAATGCCCCTCTCTCTATGTGAATGCCTACTCTCTCTCTATGTGAATGCCCTCTCTCTCTATGTGAATGCCCTCTCTCTCTATGTGAATGCCCTCTCTCTCTATGTGAATGCCCCCTCTCTCTATGTGAATGCCCTCTCTCTCTATGTGAATGCCCTCTCTCTCTATGTGAATGCCCTCTCTCTCTATGTGAATGCCCTCTCTCTCTATGTGAATGCCCTCTCTCTCTCTATGTGAATGCCCTCTCTCTCTATGTGAATGCCCCCTCTCTCTATGTGAATGCCCTCTCTCTCTATGTGAATGCCCTCTCTATGTGAATGCCCTCTCTCTCTCTATGTGAATGCCCCATCTCTCTCTATGTGAATGCCCTCTCTCTCTATGTGAATGCCCTCTCTATGTGAATGCCCCTCTCTCTATGTGAATGCCCCTCTCTCTATGTGAATGCCCCATCTCTCTATGTGAATGCCCTCTCTCTCTATGTGAATGCCCTCTCTCTCTATGTGAATGCCCTCTCTCTCTATGTGAATGCCCTCTCTCTCTATGTGAATGCCCTCTCTCTCTATGTGAATGCCCTCTCTCTCTATGTGAATGCCCTCTCTCTCTATGTGAATGCCCTCTCTCTCTATGTGAATGCCCTCTCTCTCTATGTGAATGCCCTCTCTCTCTATGTGAATGCCCTCTCTCTATGTGAATGCCCTCTCTCTCTATGTGAATGCCCTCTCTCTCTATGTGAATGCCCTCTCTCTATGTGAATGCCCTCTCTCTCTATGTGAATGCCCTCTCTCTCTATGTGAATGCCCTCTCTCTCTATGTGAATGCCCTCTCTCTCTCTATGTGAATGCCCTCTCTCTCTATGTGAATGCCCTCTCTCTATGTGAATGCCCCCTCTCTCTATGTGAATGCCCCCTCTCTCTATGTGAATGCCCCCTCTCTCTATGTGAATGCCCTCTCTCTCTATGTGAATGCCCCCTCTCTCTATGTGAATGCCCCTCTCTCTATGTGAATGCCCTCTCTCTCTATGTGAATGCCCCTCTCTCTCTATGTGAATGCCCTCTCTCTCTATGTGAATGCCCCTCTCTCTATGTGAATGCCCTCTCTCTCTCTCTATGTGAATGCCCTCTCTCTCTCTCTATGTGAATGCCCTCTCTCTCTATGTGAATGCCCTCTCTCTCTATGTGAATGCCCCTCTCTCTCTATGTGAATGCCCTCTCTCTCTATGTGAATGCCCTCTCTCTATGTGAATGCCCTCTCTCTATGTGAATGCCCTCTCTCTCTATGTGAATGCCCTCTCTCTCTATGTGAATGCCCTCTCTCTCTATGTGAATGCCCTCTCTCTCTATGTGAATGCCCTCTCTCTATGTGAATGCCCTCTCTCTCTATGTGAATGCCCTCTCTCTCTATGTGAATGCCCTCTCTCTCTATGTGAATGCCCTCTCTCTCTCTATGTGAATGCCCTCTCTCTCTCTATGTGAATGCCCTCTCTCTCTATGTGTATGCCCTCTCTCTCTATGTGAATGCCCTCTCTCTCTATGTGAATGCCCTCTCTCTCTATGTGAATGCCCTCTCTCTCTATGTGAATGCCCTCTCTCTATGTGAATGCCCTCTCTCTATGTGAATGCCCTCTCTCTATGTGAATGCCCCCTCTCTCTATGTGAATGCTCTCTCTCTATGTGAATGCCCTCTCTCTCTCTATGTGAATGCCCTCTCTCTCTATGTGAATGCCCTCTCTCTCTATGTGAATGCCCTCTCTCTATGTGAATGCCCTCTCTCTCTATGTGAATGCCCTCTCTCTCTATGTGAATGCCCTCTCTCTCTATGTGAATGCCCTCTCTCTCTATGTGAATGCCCTCTCTCTATGTGAATGCCCTCTCTCTCTATGTGAATGCCCTCTCTCTCTATGTGAATGCCCTCTCTCTCTATGTGAATGCCCTCTCTCTCTGTGAATGCCCTCTCTCTATGTGAATGCCCTCTCTCTCTCTATGTGAATGCCCCTCTCTCTCTATGTGAATGCCCTCTCTCTCTATGTGAATGCCCTCTCTCTCTATGTGAATGCCCTCTCTCTCTATGTGAATGCCCTCTCTCTCTATGTGAATGCCCTCTCTCTCTATGTGAATGCCCCGTCTCTCTATGTGAATGCCCTCTCTCTATGTGAACGCCCTCTCTCTATGTGAATGCCCTCTCTCTCTATGTGAATGCCCTCTCTCTCTATGTGAATGCCCTCTCTCTCTATGTGAATGCCCTCTCTCTCTATGTGAATGCCCTCTCTCTCTATGTGAATGCCCTCTCTCTCTATGTGAATGCCCTCTCTCTCTATGTGAATGCCCTCTCTCTCTATGTGAATGCCCTCTCTCTCTATGTGAATGCCCTCTCTCTCTATGTGAATGCCCTCTCTCTCTATGTGAATGCCCTCTCTCTCTATGTGAACGCCCTCTCTCTCTCTATGTGAATGCCCTCTCTCTCTATGTGAACGCCCTCTCTCTCTCTATGTGAATGCCCTCTCTCCCTCTCTCTCTATGTGAATGCCCCCTCTCTCTCTATGTGAATGCCCTCTCTCTCTATGTGAATGCCCCATCTCTCTCTCTCTATGTGAATGCCCTCTCTCTCTCTATGTGAATGCCCCATCTCTCTATGTGAATGCCCTCTCTCTCTATGTGAATGCCCCTCTCTCTATGTGAATGCCCTCTCTCTCTATGTGAATGCCCTCTCTCTATGTGAATGCCCCTCTCTCTATGTGAATGCCCCCTCTCTCTATGTGAATGCCCCATCTCTCTATGTGAATGCCCTCTCTCTCTATGTGAATGCCCTCTCTCTCTATGTGAATGCCCTCTCTCTCTATGTGAATGCCCTCTCTCTCTATGTGAATGCCCTCTCTCTCTCTATGTGAATGCCCTCTCTCTCTATGTGAATGCCCTCTCTCTCTATGTGAATGCCCTCTCTCTCTATGTGAATGCCCTCTCTCTCTATGTGAATGCCCCATCTCTCTATGTGAATGCCCTCTCTCTCTATGTGAATGCCCTCTCTCTATGTGAATGCCCTATGTGAATGCCCCATCTCTCTATGTGAATGCCCTCTCTCTCTATGTGAATGCCCTCTCTATGTGAATGCCCTCTCTCTATGTGAATGCCCTCTCTCTCTATGTGAATGCCCTCTCTCTCTATGTGAATGCCCTCTATGTGAATGCCCTCTCTCTATGTGAATGCCCTCTCTCTCTATGTGAATGCCCTCTCTCTCCCTCTATGTGAATGCCCTCTCTCTCTATGTGAATGCCCTCTCTCTATGTGAATGCCTCTCTCTCTATGCCCTGAATGCCCTCTCTCTCTATGTGAATGCCCTCTCTCTCTATGTGAATGCCCTCTCTCTCTATGTGAATGCCCTCTCTCTCTCTATGTGAATGCCCTCTCTCTCTATGTGAATGCCCTCTCTCTCTCTATGTGAATGCCCTCTCTCTATGTGAATGCCCTCTCTCTCTATGTGAATGCCCTCTCTCTCTATGTGAATGCCCTCTCTCTCTCTATGTGAATGCCCTCTCTCTCTATGTGAATGCCCTCTCTCTCTATGTGAATGCCCTCTCTCTATGTGAATGCCCTCTCTCTCTCTATGTGAATGCCCTCTCTCTCTATGTGAATGCCCTCTCTCTATGTGAATGCCCTCTCTCTCTCTCTATGTGAATGCCCTCTCTCTCTATGTGAATGCCCTCTCTATGTGAATGCCCTCTCTATGTGAATGCCCCCTCTCTCTATGTGAATGCCCTCTCTCTCTATGTGAATGCCCTCTCTCTCTGTGTGTATGCCCTCTCTCTCTATGTGAATGCCCTCTCTCTCTATGTGAATGCCCTCTCTCTATGTGAATGCCCTCTCTCTCTATGTGAATGCCCTCTCTCTCTATGTGAATGCCCTCTCTCTCTATGTGAATGCCCTCTCTCTCTCTATGTGAATGCCCTCTCTCTCCCTCTCTCTATGTGAATGCCCTCTCTCTCTATGTGAATGCCCTCTCTATGTGAATGCCCTCTCTATGTGAATGCCCTCTCTCTCTATGTGAATGCCCTCTCTCTCTATGTGAATGCCCTCTCTCTCTCTATGTGAATGCCCTCTCTCTCTATGTGAATGCCCTCTCTCTCTCTATGTGAATGCCCTCTCTCTCTATGTGAATGCCCTCTCTCTATGTGAATGCCCTCTCTCTCTATGTGAATGCCCTCTCTCTATGTGAATGCCCTCTCTCTCTATGTGAATGCCCTCTCTCTATGCCCTCTCTCTCTATGTGAATGCCCTCTCTCTCTATGTGAATGCCCTCTCTCTCTATGTGAATGCCCTCTCTCTCTATGTGAATGCCCTCTCTCTCTATGTGAATGCCCTCTCTCTCTATGTGAATGCCCTCTCTCTCTATGTGAATGCCCTCTCTCTCTATGTGAATGCCCTCTCTCTCTATGTGAATGCCCTCTCTCTCTATGTGAATGCCCTCTCTCTCTATGTGAATGCCCTCTCTCTCTCTATGTGAATGCCCTCTCTCTCTATGTGAATGCCCTCTCTCTCTATGTGAATGCCCTCTCTCTATGTGAATGCCCTCTCTCTATGTGAATGCCCTCTCTCTATGTGAATGCCCCCTCTCTCTATGTGAATGCCCTCTCTCTCTATGTGAATGCCCTCTCTCTCTATGTGAATGCCCTCTCTCTCTCTATGTGAATGCCCTCTCTCTCTATGTGAATGCCCTCTCTCTCTATGTGAATGCCCTCTCTCTCTCTATGTGAATGCCCTCTCTCTCTATGTGAATGCCCTCTCTCTCTATGTGAATGCCCTCTCTCTCTATGTGAATGCCCTCTCTATGTGAATGCCCTCTCTCTCTCTCTATGTGAATGCCCTCTCTCTCTATGTGAATGCCCTCTCTCTCTATGTGAATGCCCTCTCTCTCTCTATGTGAATGCCCTCTCTCTCTATGTGAATGCCCTCTCTCTCTATGTGAATGCCCTCTCTCTCTATGTGAATGCCCTCTCTCTATGTGAATGCCCTCTCTCTCTATGTGAATGCCCTCTCTCTCTATGTGAATGCCCTCTCTCTCTATGTGAACGCCCTCTCTCTCTATGTGAATGCCCTCTCTCTCTATGTGAATGCCCTCTCTCTCTCTATGTGAATGCCCTCTCTCTCTATGTGAATGCCCTCTCTCTCTATGTGAATGCCCTCTCTCTCTATGTGAATGCCCTCTCTCTCTATGTGAATGCCCTCTCTCTCTATGTGAATGCCCTCTCTCTCTATGTGAATGCCCTCTCTCTCTATGTGAATGCCCTCTCTCTCTCTATGTGAATGCCCTCTCTCTCTATGTGAATGCCCTCTCTCTCTATGTGAATGCCCTCTCTCTCTATGTGAACGCCCTCTCTCTATGTGAATGCCCTCTCTCTCTATGTGAATGCCCTCTCTCTCTATGTGAATGCCCTCTCTCTCTATGTGAATGCCCTCTCTCTCTATGTGAATGCCCTCTCTCTCTATGTGAATGCCCTCTCTCTCTATGTGAATGCCCTCTCTCTCTCTATGTGAATGCCCTCTCTCTCTATGTGAATGCCCTCTCTCTCTCTATGTGAATGCCCTCTCTCTCTATGTGAATGCCCTCTCTCTCTCTATGTGAATGCCCTCTCTCTCTATGTGAATGCCCTCTCTCTCTATGTGAATGCCCTCTCTCTCTCTATGTGAATGCCCCATCTCTCTATGTGAATGCCCTCTCTCTCTATGTGAATGCCCCATCTCTCTATGTGAATGCCCTCTCTCTCTATGTGAATGCCCCATCTCTCTATGTGAATGCCCTCTCTCTCTATGTGAATGCCCTCTCTCTCTATGTGAATGCCCCCTCTCTCTATGTGAATGCCCTCTCTCTCTATGTGAATGCCCCATCTCTCTATGTGAATGCCCTCTCTCTCTATGTGAATGCCCCTCTCTCTATGTGAATGCCCTCTCTCTCTATGTGAATGCCCTCTCTCTCTCTATGTGAATGCCCTCTCTCTCTATGTGAATGCCCTCTCTCTCTATGTGAATGCCCTCTCTCTCTATGTGAATGCCCTCTCTCTCTATGTGAATGCCCTCTCTCTCTATGTGAATGCCCTCTCTCTCTATGTGAATGCCCTCTCTCTCTATGTGAATGCCCTCTCTCTCT
Source organism: Oncorhynchus keta (assembly GCF_023373465.1). Classification (NCBI taxonomy): domain Eukaryota; kingdom Metazoa; phylum Chordata; class Actinopteri; order Salmoniformes; family Salmonidae; genus Oncorhynchus; species Oncorhynchus keta. The sequence continues at coordinate 39,514,387 of NC_068446.1, read as the reverse complement.
CTGTGAATGCCCTCTCTCTCTCTATGTGAATGCCCCCTCTCTCTATGTGAATGCCCCCTCTCTCTCTGTGAATGCCCTCTCTCTCTCTATGTGAATGCTCTCTCTCTCTATGTGAATGCCCCCTCTCTCTATGTGAATGCCCTCTCTCTCTATGTGAATGCCCTCTCTCTCTATGTGAATGCCCTCTCTCTATGTGAATGCCCTCTCTCTCTATGTGAATGCCCTCTCTCTCTATGTGAATGCCCTCTCTCTATGTGAATGCCCTCTCTCTCTATGTGAATGCCCTCTCTCTCTATGTGAATGCCCTCTCTCTCTATGTGAATGCCCTCTCTCTATGTGAATGCCCTCTCTCTCTATGTGAATGCCCTCTCTCTCTATGTGAATGCCCTCTCTCTCTCTGTGAATGCCCTCTCTCTATGTGAATGCCCTCTCTCTCTATGTGAATGCCCTCTCTCTATGTGAATGCCCTCTCTCTATGTGAATGCCCCCTCTCTCTATGTGAATGCCCCCTCTCTCTATGTGAATGCCCCTCTCTCTATGTGAATGCCCTCTCTCTCTCTATGTGAATGCCCTCTCTCTCTATGTGAATGCCCCTCTCTCTCTATGTGAATGCCCTCTCTCTCTATGTGAATGCCCTCTCTCTCTATGTGAATGCCCTCTCTCTCTATGTGAATGCCCTCTCTCTCTCTATGTGAATGCCCTCTCTCTCTATGTGAATGCCCTCTCTCTCTATGTGAATGCCCTCTCTCTCTATGTGAATGCCCTCTCTCTCTATGTGAATGCCCCCTCTCTCTATGTGAATGCCCTCTCTCTCTATGTGAATGCCCTCTCTCTCTATGTGAATGCCCTCTCTCTCTATGTGAATGCCCTCTCTCTCTATGTGAATGCCCCATCTCTCTATGTGAATGCCCTCTCTCTCTCTATGTGAATGCCCTCTCTCTCTATGTGAATGCCCTCTCTCTCTATGTGAATGCCCTCTCTCTATGTGAATGCCCTCTCTCTCTATGTGAATGCCCTCTCTCTCTATGTGAATGCCCCATCTCTCTATGTGAATGCCCTCTCTCTCTCTATGTGAATGCCCTCTCTCTCTATGTGAATGCCCTCTCTCTCTATGTGAATGCCCTCTCTCTCTCTATGTGAATGCCCTCTCTCTCTATGTGAATGCCCTCTCTCTCTATGTGAATGCCCTCTCTCTATGTGAATGCCCTCTCTCTCTCTATGTGAATGCCCTCTCTCTCTATGTGAATGCCCCTCTCTCTATGTGAATGCCCTCTCTCTCTCTATGTGAATGCCCTCTCTCTCTATGTGAATGCCCTCTCTCTCTATGTGAATGCCCTCTCTCTCTCTATGTGAATGCCCTCTCTCTCTATGTGAATGCCCTCTCTCTCTGTGAATGCCCTCTCTCTCTATGTGAATGCCCTCTCTCTCTATGTGAATGCCCCCTCTCTCTATGTGAATGCCCTCTCTCTCTATGTGAATGCCCTCTCTCTCTATGTGAATGCCCTCTCTCTCTATGTGAATGCCCTCTCTCTCTATGTGAATGCCCTCTCTCTCTATGTGAATGCCCCCTCTCTATGTGAATGCCCCCTCTCTCTATGTGAATGCTCTCTCTCTATGTGAATGCCCTCTCTCTCTCTATGTGAATGCCCTCTCTCTATGTGAATGCCCTCTCTCTCTCTATGTGAATGCCCTCTCTCTCTCTATGTGAATGCCCTCTCTCTCTATGTGAATGCCCTCTCTCTATGTGAATGCCCCTCTCTCTATGTGAATGCCCTCTCTCTCTATGTGAATGCCCTCTCTCTATGTGAATGCCCTCTCTCTATGTGAATGCCCTCTCTCTCTATGTGAATGCCCTCTCTCTCTATGTGAATGCCCTCTCTCTCTCTATGTGAATGCCCTCTCTCTCTATGTGAATGCCCTCTCTCTCTATGTGAATGCCCTCTCTCTCTCTCTATGTGAATGCCCTCTCTCTCTATGTGAATGCCCCCTCTCTCTATGTGAATGCCCTCTCTCTCTATGTGAATGCCCTCTCTCTCTATGTGAATGCCCTCTCTCTCTATGTGAATGCCCTCTCTCTCTATGTGAATGCCCCCTCTCTCTATGTGAATGCCCTCTCTCTATGTGAATGCCCCCTCTCTCTATGTGAATGCCCTCTCTCTCTCTATGTGAATGCCCTCTCTCTCTATGTGAATGCCCTCTCTCTCTCTATGTGAATGCCCTCTCTCTCTATGTGAATGCCCTCTCTCTCTATGTGAATGCCCTCTCTCTCTATGTGAATGCCCTCTCTCTCTATGTGAATGCCCTCTCTCTCTATGTGAATGCCCTCTCTCTCTATGTGAATGCCCTCTCTCTCTATGTGAATGCCCTCTCTCTCTATGTGAATGCCCCCTCTCTCTATGTGAATGCCCTCTCTCTCTATGTGAATGCCCTCTCTCTCTATGTGAATGCCCTCTCTCTCTATGTGAATGCCCTCTCTCTCTATGTGAATGCCCTCTCTCTCTATGTGAATGCCCTCTCTCTCTATGTGAATGCCCCCTCTCTCTATGTGAATGCCCTCTCTCTCTATGTGAATGCCCTCTCTCTCTATGTGAATGCCCTCTCTCTCTATGTGAATGCCCTCTCTCTCTATGTGAATGCCCTCTCTCTCTATGTGAATGCCCTCTCTCTCTATGTGAATGCCCTCTCTCTCTATGTGAATGCCCTCTCTCTCTATGTGAATGCCCTCTCTCTCTATGTGAATGCCCTCTCTCTCTATGTGAATGCCCTCTCTCTCTATGTGAATGCCCTCTCTCTATGTGAATGCCCTCTCTCTCTATGTGAATGCCCTCTCTCTCTATGTGAATGCCCTCTCTCTCTATGAATGCCCTCTCTCTCTATGTGAATGCCCTCTCTCTCTATGTGAATGCCCTCTCTCTCTATGTGAATGCCCCTCTCTCTATGTGAATGCCCTCTCTCTCTCTATGTGAATGCCCTCTCTCTCTATGTGAATGCCCCTCTCTCTATGTGAATGCCCTCTCTCTCTCTATGTGAATGCCCTCTCTCTCTATGTGAATGCCCTCTCTCTCTATGTGAATGCCCTCTCTCTCTATGTGAATGCCCTCTCTCTCTCTATGTGAATGCCCTCTCTCTCTATGTGAATGCCCTCTCTCTCTATGTGAATGCCCTCTCTCTCTATGTGAATGCCCTCTCTCTCTATGTGAATGCCCCCTCTCTCTATGTGAATGCCCTCTCTCTCTATGTGAATGCCCCCTCTCTCTATGTGAATGCCCTCTCTCTCTATGTGAATGCCCTCTCTCTCTATGTGAATGCCCCCTCTCTCTATGTGAATGCCCTCTCTCTCTATGTGAATGCCCTCTCTCTCTATGTGAATGCCCTCTCTCTCTATGTGAATGCCCCCTCTCTCTATGTGAATGCCCTCTCTCTCTATGTGAATGCCCTCTCTCTCTATGTGAATGCCCCCTCTCTATGTGAATGCCCTCTCTCTATGTGAATGCCCCCTCTCTCTATGTGAATGCCCCCTCTCTCTATGTGAATGCCCCTCTCTCTATGTGAATGCCCTCTCTCTCTATGTGAATGCCCTCTCTCTCTATGTGAATGCCCTCTCTCTCTATGTGAATGCCCTCTCTCTCTATGTGAACGCCCTCTCTCTCTATGTGAACGCCCTCTCTCTCTATGTGAATGCCCTCTCTCTCTATGTGAATGCCCCCTCTCTCTCTATGTGAATGCCCTCTCTCTCTATGTGAATGCCCTCTCTCTCTATGTGAACGCCCTCTCTCTCTATGTGAATGCCCTCTCTCTCTATGTGAATGCCCTCTCTCTCTATGTGAATGCCCTCTCTCTCTATGTGAATGCCCCTCTCTCTATGTGAATGCCCTCTCTCTCTATGTGAATGCCCTCTCTCTATGTGAATGCCCTCTCTCTCTATGTGAATGCCCTCTCTCTCTATGTGAATGCCCTCTCTCTCTATGTGAATGCCCTCTCTCTCTATGTGAATGCCCTCTCTCTCTATGTGAATGCCCTCTCTCTCTATGTGAATGCCCTCTCTCTATGTGAATGCCCTCTCTCTATGTGAATGCCCTCTCTCTCTATGTGAATGCCCTCTCTCTCTATGTGAATGCCCTCTCTCTCTATGTGAATGCCCTCTCTCTATGTGAATGCCCCCTCTCTCTATGTGAATGCCCTCTCTCTCTATGTGAATGCCCTCTCTCTCTATGTGAATGCCCTCTCTCTCTATGTGAATGCCCTCTCTCTCTATGTGAATGCCCTCTCTCTCTATGTGAATGCCCTCTCTCTCTATGTGAATGCCCTCTCTCTCTATGTGAATGCCCTCTCTCTCTATGTGAATGCCCCCTCTCTCTCTATGTGAATGCCCTCTCTCTCTATGTGAATGCCCCCTCTCTCTATGTGAATGCCCTCTCTCTCTATGTGAATGCCCTCTCTCTCTATGTGAATGCCCTCTCTCTCTATGTGAATGCCCTCTCTCTCTATGTGAATGCCCTCTCTCTCTCTATGTGAATGCCCTCTCTCTCTATGTGAATGCCCCCTCTCTCTATGTGAATGCCCCCTCTCTCTATGTGAATGCCCCCTCTCTCTATGTGAATGCCCTCTCTCTCTATGTGAATGCCCTCTCTCTCTATGTGAATGCCCCCTCTCTCTCTATGTGAATGCCCTCTCTCTCTATGTGAATGCCCTCTCTCTCTATGTGAATGCCCTCTCTCTATGTGAATGCCCTCTCTCTCTCTATGTGAATGCCCTCTCTCTCTATGTGAATGCCCTCTCTCTCTATGTGAATGCCCCTCTCTCTATGTGAATGCCCTCTCTCTCTATGTGAATGCCCTCTCTCTCTATGTGAATGCCCCCTCTCTCTATGTGAATGCCCTCTCTCTCTATGTGAATGCCCTCTCTCTCTATGTGAATGCCCCCTCTCTCTATGTGAATGCCCTCTCTCTCTCTATGTGAATGCCCCCTCTCTCTATGTGAATGCCCTCTCTCTCTATGTGAATGCCCTCTCTCTCTATGTGAATGCCCCTCTCTCTATGTGAATGCCCTCTCTCTCTCTATGTGAATGCCCTCTCTCTCTATGTGAATGCCCTCTCTCTCTATGTGAA
>NC_068446.1:39128206-39151679 GCF_023373465.1 Oncorhynchus keta | reverse complement strand
GTATTTGGAGAGTTTACCACCCAGGACTGTGTTTGTAAAGAGTACCACCCATGACTGTATTTGTAGGTACCACCCATTACTATATTTGTAGGTGCCACCCATGACTATATTTGTAGGCACCACCCATGACTATATTTGTAAGTACCACCCATGACTATATTTGTAGGCACCACCCATTACTGTATTTGTAGGTACCACCCATGACTGCATTTGTAGGTACCACCCATGACTGTATTTGTAGGTACCACCCACGACTGGATTTGTAGGTACCACCCATGACTGTATTTGTAGGTACCACCCACGACTGGATTTGTAGGTACCACCCATGACTGTATTTGTAGGTACCACCCACGACTGGATTTGTAGGTACCACCCATGACTGTATTTGTAGGTACCACCCACGACTGGATTTGTAGGTACCACCCATGACTGTATTTGTAGGTACCACCCACGACTGGATTTGTAGGTACCACCCATGACTGTATTTGTAGGTACCACCCATGACTGTATTTGTAGGTACCACCCACGACTGTATTTGTAGGTACCACCCATGACTGTATTTGTAGGTACCACCCATGACTGTATTTGTAGGTACCACCCATGACTGTATTTGTAGGTACCACCCATGACTGTATTTGTAGGTACCACCCATGACTGTATTTGTAGGTACCACCCATGACTGTATTTGTAGGTACCACCCATGACCGGTGTTTGTTAGTGACAGAGACATTGTTATTGAACAATTTCCTTTTAAAGGCTTGTGGCTTTCACCAAGTGAGTATCTAGGCAAATGCCATCATTACAATTAAACTCTATACAATTAAACTCTATACATATAGTATACAATACATATAGTATATCCTAAGGCATTACTTTGATGGCCTAGGTTTACCCTAACACAGTGGTGTTAGGAAACTCCTGGTTTACAGGCCACATCAGGCCTGCATGTCACATTATACTGGCTTGCAAAATTATGTGTAATTCCTATTGGAATCCAGTTAGGAGTTAGGATATCCAACAGTTGGAATTTTCATTAATCTGCAACCTGCATTCAGAGTGACTGTCAGGGTTAGGTAAATTGATAAGTAGACTGCCTCAAAACCATTTAAACTTGAACAGCAACTAACTGACTGATTGGATTAGTTTAGAAAAAATGATGTTATTTATCTTTGTCAATCAATGTACATGCAAAAACAAATCAACCTGCAATATAGCATGCTGGGAAATATGGTAATAATGGATATGGTTTTGATGGGACTGTTTTGCTCTCCAAAGTGTAAAACAATAACTCTGGTTATTAACTCCAAAACCGGGGGTTATTTTACACCACAGAGTGTTAATTTCACTGTTACAGAGTGAATCTAATTCCTGAATCGACAGTAGAAATTTTACACTGGAAAATCAACGCTAGCCAATTTACTGCACATGATCAACAAGATTATTTATAGATAAAGGCTTCTGGCCGGGAAGACATTCCCACGCTGGGTCAACAACCTTCAGATAACGTTCTATTAACATACTCAGATGCACATTCTAAAAGCCAATTTATTCTTGACCTGTCATCTGCGGCTATAACTTCGCTTTTAGCCTCTGATCCTCTTAAAAGACTGTGACTCATTGGTAAAATAAGAATACATAAATCTAACATCAATCTGTTCATCATATATGCATAGTCACTTTAACCATATCTGCATGTACATACTACCTCAATCAGCCCGACTAACCGGTGTCTGTATGTAGCCACACTACTGTTATAGCCTCGCTACTGTTATAGCCTCGCTACTGTTATAGCCTCTCTACTGTTATAGCCTCTCTACTGTTATAGCCTCGCTACTGTTATAGCCTCTCTACTGTTATAGCCTCGCTACTGTTATAGCCTCGCTACTGTTATAGCCTCTCTACTGTTATAGCCTCGCTACTGTTATAGCCTCGCTACTGTTATAGCCTCTCTACTGTTATAGCCTCGCTACTGTTATAGCCTCTCTACTGTTATAGCCTCTCTACTGTTATAGCCTCTCTACTGTTATAGCCTCGCTACTGTTATAGCCTCGCTACTGTTATAGCCTCTCTACTGTTATAGCCTCGCTACTGTTATAGCCTCTCTACTGTTATAGCCTCGCTACTGTTATAGCCTCTCTACTGTTATAGCCTCGCTACTGTTATAGCCTCTCTACTGTTATAGCCTCGCTACTGTTATAGCCTCTCTACTGTTATAGCCTCGCTACTGTTATAGCCTCGCTACTGTTATAGCCTCTCTACTGTTATAGCCTCGCTACTGTTATAGCCTCGCTACTGTTATAGCCTCGCTACTGTTATAGCCTCTCTACTGTTATAGCCTCGCTACTGTTATAGCCTCTCTACTGTTATAGCCTCGCTACTGTTATAGCCTCTCTACTGTTATAGCCTCTCTACTGTTATAGCCTCGCTACTGTTATAGCCTCGCTACTGTTATAGCCTCGCTACTGTTATAGCCTCGCTACTGTTATAGCCTCTCTACTGTTATAGCCTCGCTACTGTTATAGCCTCGCTACTGTTATAGCCTCTCTACTGTTATAGCCTCGCTACTGTTATAGCCTCGCTACTGTTATAGCCTCGCTACTGTTATAGCCTCTCTACTGTTATAGCCTCGCTACTGTTATAGCCTCGCTACTGTTATAGCCTCTCTACTGTTATAGCCTCGCTACTGTTATAGCCTCTCTACTGTTATAGCCTCGCTACTGTTATAGCCTCGCTACTGTTATAGCCTCGCTACTGTTATAGCCTCGCTACTGTTATAGCCTCGCTACTGTTATAGCCTCTCTACTGTTATAGCCTCGCTACTGTTATAGCCTCTCTACTGTTATAGCCTCGCTACTGTTATAGCCTCTCTACTGTTATAGCCTCTACTACACCTGTTGTATTCAGCATTTCACTGTAAGGTCTACAACACCTGTTGTATTCGGCATTTCACTGTAAGGTCTACAACACCTGTTGTATTCGGCATTTCACTGTAAGGTCTACAACACCTGTTGTATTCGGCATTTCACTGTAAGGTCTACAACACCTGTTGTATTCGGCATTTCACTGTAAGGTCTACTACACCTGTTGTATTCGGCATTTCACTGTAAGGTCTACTACACCTGTTGTATTCGGCATTTCACTGTAAGGTCTACTACACCTGTTGTATTTAGCATTTCACTGTAAGGTCTACAACACCCTTGTCTAGTTAAATAAAGGTTAAATATTTAAAATAAACAGCACGTCAACCCTGTTACGGTCAACCCTCAACCCTGTTTACGGTCAACCCTGTTACTGGCAACCCTGTTACGGTCAACCCTGTTAAGTTCAACCCTGTTAAGTTCAACCCTGTTACGGTCAACCCTGTTAAGTTCAACCCTGTTACTTTATTCGGCACTTACTATAGTATACTATTGTATCAACCAGTGAGTGCCCAGTGGTTTGTTCCCTAACCATCAACATGTTATTTTATAGATTAGAAAAAGAAATCGGTAGAAAACGCTCTGCCTGGCCAAGTGGTAGACTGCTGCTTACACCTTCCACCCAATTTATGTGGCATTAAGAAAAGGGCCCTGGGATTTGGGATTGGTCCAGAGAGTGGTTCATACATTCTACTGGGAGTGTTAGGAAATGGTGGAGAGGAGGAGGGGGAGTGGTCAAGGAGAGGGAGAGGAGGTGGAGGAGAGGAGGTGGAGGAGAGGGAGGGGAGGTGAAGGAGAGGGAGAGGAGGCGGAGGAGAGGAGGAGAGGGAGAGGAGGAGAGGAGGATGAGGCGGTGGAGAGGAGCAGTCCCATAAAGGTTGTAAAGGATTGTGGAGCCATATGGCCCATGAGTAGGGAAGCCGTCTGTCTGAGAAACTGAGCATATCGGTCACCTCGTTCTCAGACAGCAGGCCTCTCAGTAAAACACAGTGGCAGCCAAGTGTTGCAGCCAACAAGACGAGAGCATGCGTACAGCACACACACACACACACACACACACACACACACACACACACACACACACACACACACACACACACACACACACACACACACACACACACACACACACACACACACACACACACACACACACACACACACACACACACACACACACACACACACACACACACACACACACAAGTTTCCATCAGGCCATGAGTGCATATTGTAATATTTTGTTTAGTGTGATTGAGGGGTTTGGTTAAATGCGGAAGACACATTTCCTTCTTTTCTGAGTGCAGATAATACACTGTCTCCTATGTCATACACTAGAGATCATGCTTAATCCCTTAGGAGTGGATTACACTTAAATATGGATCAAAAATATTTTTCAATGGAGTTCACTTTTTAGTCCAGGCCTGGCTAGGCTTCATCTGTGTCCGGGAAACTGCCCCTTCAGCTTTAAACTATAATCTCCGAACTCAACTGAATCTCACTTTTTTCCCTAGCCTAGCACCTTTGTCCATTGATTTTTGCTGATCTTATTGGAAACCTAAATTGAGCCATCGTCATACTGATCAGGGTAGGAAGGGACACGTTTCATATCGTCATACTGATCAGGGTAGGAAGGGACACGTTTCATATCGTCATACTGATCAGGGTAGGAAGGGACACGTTTCATATCGTCATACTGATCAGGGTAGGAAGGGACACGTTTCATATCGTCATACTGATCCGGGTAGGAAAGAAAACGTTTCATATCGTCATACTGATCCGGGTAGGAAGGGGCACGTTTCATATCGTCATACTGATCCGGGTAGGAAAGAAAACGTTTCATATCGTCATACTGATCCGGGTAGGAAGGGACACGTTTCATATCGTCATACTGATCCGGGTAGGAAAGAAAACGTTTCATATCGTCATACTGATCCGGGTAGGAAGGGACACGTTTCATATCGTCATACTGATCCGGGTAGGAAAGAAAACGTTTCATATCGTCATACTGATCCGGGTAGGAAGGGACACGTTTCATATCGTCATACTGATCCGGGTAGGAAAGAAAACGTTTCATATCGTCATACTGATCCGGGTAGGAAGGGGCACGTTTCATATCGTCATACTGATCCGGGTAGGAAGGGACACGTTTCATATCGTCATACTGATCCGGGTAGGAAGGGACACGTTTCATATCTTCATACTGATCAGGGTAGGAAGGGACACGTTTCATATCGTCATACTGATCAGGGTAGGAAGGGACACGTTTCATATCGTCATACTGATCCGGGTAGGAAGGGACACGTTTCATATCGTCATACTGATCAGGGTAGGAAGGGACACGTTTCATATCGTCATACTGATCAGGGTAGGAAGGGACACGTTTCATATCGTCATACTGATCAGGGTAGGAAGGGACACGTTTCATATCGTCATACTGATCCGGGTAGGAAGGGACACGTTTCATATCGTCATACTGATCCGGGTAGGAAGGGACACGTTTCATATCGTCATACTGATCCGGGTAGGAAGGGACACGTTTCATATCGTCATACTGATCCGGGTAGGAAGGGACACGTTTCATGTTCAGTAGGCACAAAACAGGAAACAAAGTGGAATTACGAGTTACAGGCTACTATCAGTAGGTCTACTAGTCTAATTAGGGAAGGCTTGTTTTTCCCCTTTTTTTTTCCTTTTGCGAAATGTTTTTCTACAGTGTGCCATAATGAACACGACCCGGGAATACCTCTCATCGGTGCGCTAAACAGCATTTGCTCAAGCACAAACAGAACCACCAAGAGCGAGTTACATAACAAATACTTCTGTTACTTCATTTACCATACTGAGATGAGCCAATGAGTCGCTCAGTTGACAATACCACTTTTAGGTTAATCCCATTTTGACGCAAGGTTTCGAGGACCCTATTTTAGTAGGAAACATGAGCCGAATCAAGCGAGCTGTTTCTAATGAAAAGGTAGGCCTTGGTTCTGGGTTCTGAGATTACCTTGTGAGGGACATTTCTGTCAGCTGCTGACTGCACAATACACTCCACACTGCTGTAAAAGTGTTAACAGTAGAGTCACTGGGCTGAGTTCAGAGGCTCCCGTGGCTATTGTTTAACCAAGGCTAACGGGCTTCAGCAGAAACCGAGGAGGGGCAACACTGGTCTGATGTAACAAAAACATGACCACAAGGACCCAAGGCTAATGTGAGAATTCTCAGCACGAAGCTACTGAACACATGCCAAATACCTTTCCAGACCAAGAGAAAACATCAACAATAATAAGATGTGGCTCAAAAAAGCCTGGGAGAAGAGTGTTCATATTTAAGTGTTCAGAGATGAGAAATGAGATATGTCTTGTTCGTCTTTGGTCTTGTTTTCAGGTCTTGGCCGTTTCGGTCAGTTTCGTGACCATCCGGAAGCATGACAGACTGGGTCCACTCCCAGATGTGTTTGTGTTGTATAGTCAACTCCTATGATGACTATCGTTGTGACACAGACCATAGAAGGTGAGCTACACAAACAGATATGGGTCCAGGCTAAGAACAGGAGGACTTTCAGTGTAAATGTTGCACCTGTATTAGTGTTTTTACAGTAAGAATACGTATTGTACACGAGCGCTTCACTTTCAAACTCAGTGCAAAGTCATTTCTCAGTCTGTTTGGACACAGAGTTCTACCATCAACCAAATAGTCCCACCACAGTGTGGGATGGCCAGAGTTACCTTCACAAATGCGCGCACACACACACCCCTGGTCAACAGAGGGGCTAAAACCTGTTACACAATATCACTGTGCTCGCTAGACACACACACACACACACACACACACACACACACACACACACACACACACACACACACACACACACACACACACACACACACACACACACACACACACACACACACACACACACACACACACACACACACACACACCAATTATTCTTCATGGGATGTTAATTGCAAAGTGAAGTTGCCAAGCTAGCCCCCACTGAGCCCATCACACAGCGTGAGTCTCCATGCTTCCTGGGCATTTGTCTGACTGAAACGCACACAGAGCCCCAGTGCTACCTCTCCAACTCTCCTCCCCCCCCCCCCTTCATCTCCTTCTCTCTTCTCCCCTCCCTTTCTCTCCTCTCCCCTTCCTCTCCCCTTAAAGTCAGTCCGACAGAGGAATGCAGGGGAGAAGCACGGGGTAGTGGTTAGGGTGCCACTGCCAATTAAGTGTTTGGGAACAGGTTATTCCTTTCATTAAACACATCAACAAATCACCGGGGGATAATAATTCACGGGCCTGGGTCAGAGGTCAGAGGCAGGCAGTCTACAATGGTACTGAACGGTATTGAAAAGGTAACTGTCAGACTACTGGTACTGAATGGTATTGAAAAGGTAACTGTCAGACTACTGGTACTGAATGGTATTGAAAAGGTAACTGTCAGACTACTGGTACTGAATGGTATTGAAAAGGTAACTGTCAGACTACTGGTACTGAATGGTATTGAAAAGGTAACTGTCAGACTACTGGTACTGAATGGTATTGAAAAGGTAACTGTTAGACTACTGGTACTGAATGGTATTGAAAAGGTAACTGTCAGACTACTGGTACTGAATGGTATTGAAAAGGTAACTGTCAGACTACTGGTACTGAATGGTATTGAAAAGGTAACTGTTAGACTACTGGTACTGAATGGTATTGAAAAGGTAACTGTTAGACTACTGGTACTGAATGGTATTGAAAAGGTAACTGTTAGACTACTGGTACTGAATGGTATTGAAAAGGTAACTGTCAGACTACTGGTACTGAATGGTATTGAAAAGGTAACTGTTAGACTACTGGTACTGAATGGTATTGAAAAGGTAACTGTTAGACTACTGGTACTGAATGGTATTGAAAAGGTAACTGTTAGACTACTGGGCCGTCAATGGAGAGACTATCCTGAGTTGTATAGGTTTCTACCAAAGTGCTTCATCACCATTAGTTGTATCTTCCCAATGTCTCATCAGTCATCACAGTTTTGTTTACAGGTTGGCTCAAGCCAGGGGTCTATCTCCCATAGTCAACTGGCATCCTTTGTTTTTCTCAAAGAGAGAGGGGAAGCCCTCCAACCAGAGAGCAGGGTTGTGTTCATTAGGCAGAAAATGGAACCAAACTGACCAACAGGAGAGGTACTAACTGAACTTGTCCGATAAGAAACACCGGTTTTCAATTTCTACATGCAAACATATGTCCTAATAAACATGGCCCTGGGATGTATTCAGTAAGCACCAAACTAATCAAACTGACTAACAGGGAGGTTAGACCTGATGTTATCCAATAAAAAACGCACATTTCTGTTTTCTGTTGCAAAAAATAAATGTGTTAAAACACTGTGCCCTCATGAAGACGGCCCTGGTCCAGAAACTCTCCTGGCACTGTCACAAAGGGGAGCTTCCTGTTGCAATGAGACATCAGATGCTGGTAATAGATATCATACTAACACCCTATTAATAACTAGAGCTTGGAATAACCTGAGCTGCCCTTGTATGACTGGACTACGTGCTCTGACATGAGGATGTAGCCTACTAGCTATAGATTGAGTTAGTGTCTATATATTAAAAAAAAAAACATATCGTAGCCAATCATGCTTCAGGCTTACATTTCAACCACAGGCTTATGTCGTCACGGTAACCAAGCCTTGTATAAAATGTTAAATGTATATCTTTAAAACAATGTCAGATCTTCAATGTTATATATACCATCAGGAAAGAAAAAGAAAATAGGTTGTGCAGCACCTCCTACTGGAGAGTTGATTTATCTACAGCACCTCCTACTGGAGAGTTGATCTATCTACAGCACCTCCTACTGGAGAGTTGATCTATCTACAGCACCTCCTACTGGAGAGTTGATCTATCTACAGCACCTCCTACTGGAGAGTTGCTCTATCTACAGCTACTCCTACTGGAGAGTTGATCTATCTACAGCAACTCCTACTGGAGAGTTGATCTATCTACAGCACCTCCTACTGGAGAGTTGATCTATCTACAGCAACTCCTACTGGAGAGTTGATCTATCTACAGCACCTCCTACTGGAGAGTTGATCTATCTACAGCACCTCCTACTGGAGAGTTGATCTATCTACAGCACCTCCTACTGGAGAGTTGATCTATCTACAGCACCTCCTACTGGAGAGTTGATCTATCTACAGCACCTCCTACTGGAGAGTTGATCTATCTACAGCACCTCCTACTGGAGAGTTGATCTATCTACAGCAACTCCTACTGGAGAGTTGATCTATCTACAGCAACTCCTACTGGTGAGTTGATCTATCTACAGCACCTCCTACTGGAGAGTTGATCTATCTACAGCACCTCCTACTGGAGAGTTGATCTATCTACAGCACCTCCTACTGGAGAGTTGATCTATCTACAGCACCTCCTACTGGAGAGTTGATCTATCTACAGCACCTCCTACTGGAGAGTTGATCTATCTACAGCTATTAATTTGGTCTCCTAACCAGGGTTTTAACCAAGCCCTGCCCTGCTTGGCTTTGATATGTGTCACTGACTGCTACTAGAGATCTCCACTTAAAAACTAAATAGATTCACAATCTAAGTCATTGCAAACGGTATGTTTAACAGAGCAAATTAAATTCAACTATAATTTCTAAGTCATATATCAATGCTACTATTTATGCCTATATGGCATTTGCAAAGTCATCAACAGCTATTGTTTAAATTCAACCCAGTTTGTTTTTTTGACAATACAATAGTCCTAGGATTTCAAGCTCTGGTTGATATAAGATTTAATGATATTTAGTGATTAATGCAGTGTGTTTGGTTGTCAACACAACATTTAAATGGGATTTTTCTTCTGCTTGGATAGTTCCATCTGTACCACTGACTTAGTCGGGCTTTAATTCCAGTTTGTCTCCAAATTAATCATTTATATGTTGGATTCACGTCTCCATCTCAACAACAAATCTAAGATAAAGAATAGGACTAAATCAAACTTTATTTAAATAATTAACATTTAAATCATTTCAAGTGCATTTCATGTTTGATTTGATTTTATATAATACTATTCTTTAGCTTAGATTTGTTGTTGAGATGGAGACATATAAATTATTAATTTGGAGACAAACTGGAATTAAAGCCCGACTAAGTCAGTGGTAGAGATGGAACTATCCAAGCAGAAGAAAAATCCAATTTAAATGTTGTGTTGACAACCAAACACAATTCAATATCACCTTTTGAAATACAGTAAATAGATGACAAGTTAACAAATGATGGATTCACGTCTCCAACAAGTTAAAGAATGGGATGAAGCCAGTGGCTCAGACGGAACTCTCCGAGCACGAGATACGTCTCCTTTAAATGCTGATATTTGGTTCCGTTGACAACCAAACACAATGTTACTTTTTTCAGTGTTTACAGTAAATAGCCTAAAGTTAAGTCTATCTCACAAACTAACATAACATTCAACCTTCAAATTTGTACCACATCCATGGCTACATTCTGAGGTTACTGGAACTATTTTTTAAAAATGTAAACATAGAGAGCGTGCACGTTAAAGATCGCAGGTCATAGGTCATGGCAGGTCTGTGGAGATCTTCACAATACCTGTAATAATCTGAGCAGAATCTCAAACGGCATTGATCACTTCCACCATGTACCTATTATGTAATCTGAACCGTAGTCCAGGTCATTTGGTTCTGCTATTAGATGAAGCACAGTGATAACACACAAACTGTTGTTTAAATAAATAAAATATCTGACATTGTATTCCAAGTGGAACTTTGCTGTGCTTTGAAATGGTTTAAAGCTCAGTGATAGACATTTGGGTGACGATTGAACAAAACAATTGGACATTGTTTTTCCTTTGGAATATGTTTGTGCTTTTAGATGGTTGAAAGGATAGTGATGACACATGGGAAATTCAACTAACTTTCGGCTGTCTTTTTGAGTGGGTGAATATACTGTAGGTTGTAATATCATTGATCAACATCTCAACTGAATATTACCCAAATTATCCACATCCCTAAGCTTTTCACCAAATCAGTAGTGGGGTGTCCCCTTTGTTATTGTAAGAACTGCAGATTACCCATTTAAGTGTGTTGCAAAGATACATGTATTACTGAGATTTCTTTAAATTCATTACATAAATTCAAACTCATGTTCATTATATAACATATTAATTTATCTCTGCAAACATTCAGGTACATAGGGAAATAATGGCTTCCGTATGTACATTTGCATGTCAACACAGACAAACCATAAGGACAACCAATCGAAGAGGAGACATTCTTCTAAGGTTGGAGTAATGAGATTGGCTAATGTCATTACGAAAGGAGAAGAAGTGCTCCGTAGTTGTGATGGTGGCTGTGACTATCTCAGCACCAGGTTCAAGCTGTGACGTGTGTGAGGAGAACATTACAGGCCTAAAGGTTCATTTATTTCTACATAAAACTTCACAGGCACACCAACAAAACGTATACATAACGAGGGTGAGGGGTTGGGTGTGTTGGCTATATCCATGCAACCACTCTGGAGTTGAATAAAATGTCTCGATACAAGGTTAGTCCAAGGCACACTCTTAGGTAAGTGTCTTCATAATGCCTTACAGCGGCCCAGAAAATAAGGCCATGAAAATACCTGATAGTTATATAAAGGCATTGAAAATAAAGTTGCAAATAGAAGGTAGAACCAACATGTTTAACTTCCTGATAGATGCTGATAATAAAAGTTAAATCGATCTCATTAAACTTTAGCACAAGCTTAACATGGTTCTCTAGAATACAATCATCTCTCTGTTGTGTTTATTTACCAACCATTCAAAACAACAACAATTTCATCCTTTGTTATTACAAAAAAATAAATAATAATAATTCCCAACAGGGCTATATTTGGTCAAATTGACCACTTTAGCTGTTCTTTCACATTTTATATTGCTGGGACGTTCTCCCCCAAAAGGTAACAAAACAAGGGGTTGTAATTGTAAACAGAATAGCTGATTAAGCAAAATAAAAGGCAACTAGGTAGGAAGCCAAAACGCATTCTCCACCTTTTCCTTGTCCAAAAAAATAATAAATGTGGATAAATTATTCAAAAATATGTTTTTACTTCATAAGGCCACACATAGAACTTGACCCCTGAGATTCCATTCCACAAAAACTCTTAAGTGTTAAACTAATCTGTTACGGGACAGATTTAAGGTTAAATGTACGGTATGATGCAATGAAACAATAACGTTGCTCTTCACATACTTAGTGAGAAAGCATCCCACTGGGCACACTATGTAATTTCAACGTGGATAATTGGGTAATATTTGGTAAACATTGATCAATGAGATTTCAACCTTTATTCATCCACTCAAAACAAAGTCAGCCAGAAGTTTGTTGAATTCCCAGTGTGTTATCACTATGCTTTCAACCATCTGAAGAGCACAACCAAATTCCAATGGAAAAACAATGTCTGATTTTTATTTAGTTGTTACACAAATGTCTATCACTGCGCTTTCAACCATTTATAAGCACAGCAATGTTCAAGTGGCAATACAATGTCAGATATTTTATTTATTTATACAACCAAATAATGTGATATCACGGTGCTTCTTCTAATAGCAAAACCAAATGACCCGGCCATCCAGGATCTCTATACCAGGCGGTGTCAGAGGAAGGCCCTGAAAATTGTCACAGACTACAGCCACCCAAGTCATAGACTGTTCTCTCTGCTACCACATGGCAAGCGGTACCGATGCACCAAGTCTGGAACCAACAGGACCATGAACAGCTTATACCCCCAAGACACAAGACTGATAAATAGTTAGTTAAATAGTTAGTTAAATAATTAGTTAAATAGTTAGTTAAATAGTTAGTTAAATAATTAGTTAAATAGTTAGTTAAATAATTAGTTAAATAATTAGTTAAATAGTTAGTTAAATAATTAGTTAAATAATTAGTTAAATAGTTAGTTAAATAATTAGTTAAATAGTTAGTTAAATAATTAGTTAAATTGTTAGTTAAATAGTTAGTTAAATAGTTAGTTAAATAGTTAGTTAAATAGTTAGTTAAATAATTAGTTAAATAGTTAGTTAAATAATTAGTTAAATAGTTAGTTAAATAGTTAGTTAAATAGTTAGTTAAATAATTAGTTAAATAGTTAGTTAAATAGTTAGTTAAATAGTTAGTTAAATAGTTAGTTAAATAGTTAGTTAAATAATTAGTTAAATAGTTCGTTAAATAATTAGTTAAATAGTTAGTTAAATAGTTAGTTAAATAGTTCGTTAAATAATTAGTTAAATAATTAGTTAAATAGTTAGTTAAATAATTAGTTAAATAGTTCGTTAAATAATTAGTTAAATAGTTCGTTAAATAATTAGTTAAATAGTTAGTTAAATAATTAGTTAAATAGTTAGTTAAATAATTAGTTAAATAGTTAGTTAAATAATTAGTTAAATAGTTAGTTAAATAATTAGTTAAATAGTTAGTTAAATAATTAGTTAAATAGTTAGTTAAATAATTAGTTAAACAATTAGTTAAATAGTTAG
Source organism: Oncorhynchus keta (assembly GCF_023373465.1). Taxonomy (NCBI): domain Eukaryota; kingdom Metazoa; phylum Chordata; class Actinopteri; order Salmoniformes; family Salmonidae; genus Oncorhynchus; species Oncorhynchus keta. Next base: position 39,138,231 of record NC_068446.1, on the reverse strand, counting down.
TTAAATAATTAGTTAAATAGTTAGTTAAATAGTTAGTTAAATAATTAGTTAAATAATTAGTTAAATAGTTAGTTAAATAATTAGTTAAATAGTTAGTTAAATAGGTAGTTAAATAATTAGTTAAATAGTTAGTTAAATAGTTAGTTAAATAGTTAGTTAAATAATTAGTTAAATAGTTAGTTAAATAGTTAGTTAAATAATTAGTTAAATAATTAGTTAAATAGTTAACCAAATAGCTAACCGGACCATCTGCATTAACACTTTTTTGCACTAACTCTCTTGGACTGACTCTATGCTAAAAACACACTGGACTCTACCCACACACTCACACATACACTGACACCCCAAAACACACACACACACACACACACACACACACACACACACACACACACACACACACACACACACACACACACACACACACACACACACACACACACACACACACACACACACACACACACACACACACACACACACACACGCATACTGCCGCCACACACTCGCTCACCACATACGCTGCTGCTACTGTCTATTATCTATCATGTTGTCTAGTCACTTTACCCTACCTACAGTATACTGCTGTTACTGTCTATTATCTATCCTGTTGTCTAGTCACTTTACCCCTACCTACAGTATACTGCTGTTACTGTCAATTATCTATCCTGTTGTTTAGTCACTTTACCCCTACCTACAGTATACTGCTGCTACTGTCTATTATCTATCCTGTTGTCTAGTCACTTTACCCCTACCTACAGTATACTGCTGCTACTGTCTATTATCTATCCTGTTGTCTAGTCACTTTACCCCTACCTACAGTATACTACTGTTACTGTCTATTATCTATCCTGTTGTCTAGTCACTTTACCCCTGCCTATATGTACATACAGTGGCAAGAAAAAGTATGTGAACCCTTTGGAATTACCTGGATTTCTGCATAAATTGGTCATCAAATTTGATCTGATCTTCATCTAAGTCACAACAATAGACAAACACAGTCTGCTTAAACTAATAACACAGAAATTATTGTATTTTTCTTGACTATATTGAATACATCATTTAAACAGTCACAGTGTAGGTTGGGGAAAGTATGTGAACCCCGAGGCAAATGACCTCTCCAAAAGATAATTGGAGCAGGAGTCAGCTAATTTGGAGTCCAATCAATGAGACGAGATTGGAGATGTTGGTTAGAGCTGCCCTGCCCTATAAAAAACACTCCGAAAAGTTTGCTATTCACAAGAAGCACAGCCTGATGTGAACCATGCCTCAAACAAAAGAGATCTCAGAAGACCTACAATTAAGAATTGTTGACTTGTATTTAGCTGGAAAGGGTTACAAAAGAATCTCTAAAAGCCTTGACGTTCTTCAGTCCACGGTAAGACAAATTGTCTATAAATGGAGAAAGTTCAGCACTGTTGCTACTCTCCCTAGGAGTGGCGGTACTGCAAAGATGACTGCAAGAGCACAGCGTAGAATGCTCAATGAGGTTAAGAAGAATCCTAGTGTCAGCTAACGACTTAACAGAAATCTCTGGAACATGCTAACATCCCTGTTGACGAGTCTACGATATGTAAAACATTAAACAAGAATGGTGTTCATGGGAGGACACCACGGAAGAAGCCACTGCTGTCCAAAAAAAATGTCTGAAGTTCGCAAAAGAGCACCTGGATGTTCCACATCGCTACTGGCAACATATTCTGTGGACAGATGAAACTACAGTTGAATTGTTTGGAAGGAACAGACAACAATATGTGTGGAGATAAAAAGGCACAACACCAACATCAAAACCTCATCCCAACTGTAAAGTCTGGTGGAGGGAGCATCATGGTTTGGGGCTGCTTTGCTGCCTCAGGGCCTGGACAGCTTGCTATCATCGACGGAAAAATGAATTCCGAAGTTTATCAAGACATTTTACAGGAGAATGTAAGGCTATCTGTCTGTGAATTGAAGCTCAACAGAAGTTGGGTGATACAACAGGACAATGACTCAAAACAGCTGTACAGTGTTTTCCTCAGACACATTGGTGTGGCTGGCTTCCGGGTTAAGTGGGCAGTGTGTCAAGAAGCAGTGCAGCTTGGCAAAGTCGTGTTTCGGGGGAAGCATGGCTCTCGACCTTCACCTCTTTCGAGTCCGTACGGGAGTTGCAGCAATGGGACAAGACTGTAACTACCAATTGGGAAAAAGGGGTAAGTACACAACAAATATAACATATAAAATGTATTTGATAAAATTATTATAAAAAAGGACATGGTGCAAAGTGATCAATAGCGTTTGAGATTCTGACAGATTATTACAAATTATTACAGCAAATGTGAAGATCTCCACAGACCTGCAACCTCTGCGATCTTTAACGTGCACGCTCTCTATGATTACATAAAAATAAATGTATAGTTCCAGAAACCTCAATGTGTCCATGGATGTATTACTCATTTTAAAGGTCGAATAAATACTGTTACATTAGTTTGTAAGATTTTGTAAGGTTTGTATTCACTGTATTTCAAAAGTGATATTGAAATGCATTCGGTTGTCAACACAACCAAATATCAACATTTAAAGATATATTTATATTTATATTCTGCTTGGATAGTGCCATTGATTTGGCTGGCGTTTAATTCCAGTTTGTCTACAAATTAGGATTCACGTCTCCATCGCAACCAAAAATATATCACTAACTAAATATCATTACATCGGAAATCCACCTGAGCTTGAAACCCTTGGCCTATAGTATTGTTTATTTTCAGTTTAGTTCTGGATTGAATTCAAACAATTGTAGTTTATGACTTTGCAAATAGGCCTAAATAGCATCATTGATGATCAATAAAGTATGGTCACATTTCATTTGCTCTGTTATACCTACCCTTTGGAATGAATTTGATATCAACAGTGAATCTATTTCGTTTTTAAGCGGAGAAATCTCAACATTCATTCACATGATAGCACATTGGTAATAGTCAGTGACAAATATCATAGCTGGGCTTGGTTAAAACCCTGGATGGGAGACCAAAGGATAGCTTTAGATTCAGTTGAAGTTGGAAGTTTACATACACTTAGGTTGGAGTCATTAAAACTCGTTTTTCAACCACTCCACAAATTTCCTGTTAACAAACTATAGTTTTGGCAAGTCGGTTAGGACATCCACTTTGTGCACACACAAAGTCATTTCTCCAACAATTGTTTACAGACAGATTATTTCACTTATAATTCACTGTATCACAATTCCAGTGGGTCAGAAGTTTACATACACTAAGTTGACTGTGCATTTAAACAGCTTAGAAAATTCCCCAAAAGTATGTTGTGGCTTTAGAAGCTTCTGATAGGCTAATTAACATCATTTGAGTCAATTGGAGGTGTACCTGTGGATGTGTTTCAAGGCCTTCAAACTCAGTGCCTCTTTGCTTGACATCATGGGAAAATCAAAAGAGATCAGCCAAGAACTCAGAAAATAAAATTATAGACCTCCACAAGTCTGGTTCGTCCTTCGGAGCAATTTCCAAACGCCTGAAGGTAACACATTCATATGTACAGACAATAGTACGCAAGTATAAACACCATGGGTCCACGCAGCTGTCATACCTCTCAGGAAGGAGACGCGTTCTGTCTCCTAGAGATGAACGTACTTTGGTGCGAAAAGTGCAAATCAATCCCAGAACAACAGCTAAGGACCTTGTAAAGATGCTGGAGGAAACAGATTCAAAAATATCTATATCCACAATAAAACGAGTACTATCTCGACATAACATGAAAGGCTACTCAGCAAGGAAGAAGCCACTGCTCCAAAACCGCCATGAAAAAGCCAGACTACAGTTTGCAACTGCACATGGGAACAAAGATCATACTTTTTGTAGAAATGTCCTCTGGTCTGATGAAACAAAAATGGAACTGTTTGGCCATAATGACCATCGTTATGTTTGGAGGAAAAAGGGGGATGCTTGCAAGCTGAAGAACAGCACCCCAACCATGAAGCATGGGGGTGGCAGCATCATGTTGTGGGGGTGCTTTGCTGCAGGAGGGACTGGTGCACTTCACAAAATAGATGGAATCATGAGGCATGGAAATTATGTGGATGTATTGAGCAACATCTCAAGACATATCAGTCAGGAAGTTAAAGCTTGGTCGCAAATGGGTCTTCCAAATGCACATGACCCCAAGCATACTTCCAAAGTTGTGGCAAAATGGCTTAAGGACAACAAAGTCAAGGTATTGGAGTGGTCATCACAAAGCCCTGACCTCAATCCTATAGAAAATGTGTGGGCAGAACTGAAAAAGCATGTGCGAGCAAGGAGGCCTACAAACCTGACTCAGTTACACCAGCTATGTCCGGAAGAATGAACTCATTGTGGAAAGCTTGTGGAAGGCTTCCAGAAACATTTTACCCAAGTTTATCAATTTAAAGGCAATGCTACCAAATACTAATTGAGTGTTTGTAAACTTCTGACCAACCTGGAATGTGACAAAAGAAATAAAGGCTGAAATAAATCATCCTCTATACTATTATTCTGACATTTCACATTATTAAAATGAAGTGGTGATGCTAACTGCCCTAAGACAGGGAATTTTTACTAGGATTAAATGTCAAGAATTGTGAAAAACAGAGTTTATGTATTTGGCTAAGGTGTAGGTGAACTTCCGACTTCAACAGCAGATCAATCAGACCATGCCCCAGGACATACCTGACATGATGAAATGAAATGCATGCTTTTCAACCGATCGCTGCCTGCACCCGCATGCCCGACTAGCATCACCACACTGGATGGTTCCGACCTTGAATATGTGGACACCTATAAGTACCTAGGTGTCTGGCTAGACTGCAAACTCTCCTTCCAGACCCATATCAAACATCTCCAATCGAAAATCAAATCAAGAGTCGGCTTTCTATTCCGCAACAAAGCCTCCTTCACTCACGCTGCCAAGCTTACCCTAGTAAAACTGACTATCCTACCGATCCTCGACTTCGGCGATGTCATCTACAAAATCGCTTCCAACACTCTACTCAGCAAACTGGATGCAGTTTATCACAGTGCCATCCGTTTTGTCACTAAAGCACCTTATACTACCCACCACTGCGACTTGTATGCTCTAGTCGGCTGGCCCTCGCTACATATTCGTCGCCAGACCCACTGGCTCCAGGTCATCTACAAGGCCATGCTAGGTAAAGCTCCGCCTTATCTCAGTTCACTGGTCACGATGGCAACACCCATCCGTAGCACGCGCTCCAGCAGGTGTATCTCACTGATCATCCCTAAAGCCAACACCTCATTCGGCCGCCTTTCGTTCCAGTACTAGTGCTGCCTGTGACTGGAACGAATTGCAAAAATCGCTGAAGTTGGAGACTTTTATCTCCCTCACCAACTTCAAACATCAGCTATCTGAGCAGCTAACCGATCGCTGCAGCTGTGCATAATCTATTGGTAAATAGCCCACCCATTTTCACCTACCTCACCCCCACAGTTTTTATTTATTTACTTTTCTGCTCTTTTGCACACCAATATCTCTACCTGTACATGATCATCTGATCATTTATCACTCCAGTGTTAATCTGCAATATTGTAATTATTCACCTACCTCCTCATGCCTTTTGCACACATTGTATATAGACTCCCCTTTTTTTCTACGGTGTTATTGACTTGTTAATTGTTTACTCCATGTGTAACTCTGTGTTGTCTGTTCACACTGCTATGCTTTATCTTGGCCAGGTCGCAGTTGCAAATGAGAACTTGTTCTCAACTAGCCTACCTGGTTAAATAAAGGTTAAATATATATTTTTTTAAATGATGACTCCTTGCTGTCCCCAGTCCACCTGGCCGTGCTGCTGCTCCAGTTTCAACTGTTCTGCCTTATTATTGGCCATGTTCTGTTATAATTTCCACCCCGCACAGCCAGAAGAGGACTGGCCACCCCACATAGCCTGGTTCCTCTCTAGGTTTCTTCCTAGGTTTTGGCCTTTCTAGGGAGTTTTTCCTAGCCACCGTGCTTCTACACCTGCATTGCTTGCTGTTTGGGGTTTTAGGCTGGGTTTCTGTACAGATATCAGCTGATGTACGAAGGGCTATATAAATACATTTGATTTGATTTGATCAATTCTCCAGCAGGAGGTGCTGCCCACCCTACTGTTGTTTTTTTCTGATAGAGGATGTAATGTTGAACACGTTGTTTTACAGGTACAAATTCAAAACATTTTATACAAGGTTTGTCTATGTTGAAATTTGGTTACCATGACGACTTAAAATTTGACCTCAAACAACTTTTTTTTCAAATCCAATGTATTTTCCATGTAGATTCCACATCACAATACGGTGGCAAATGACGTTAAAAACAATGTTGATTCAACCAGTATGTCTCAGTGGGATAACTGTAAACGTTGATAACTCCTTACAAACATTATCTGGTGGTTTTAAGCTGGTATTTTCTTCCTATTTCCTAACTATCCCATAAAGTGTCTTTAGTGATGTCATCAAGGGTTAAAGTCATTTTGTTTTTTTTCTCCAAATATCCACAAAATATTAATATCTTACAGACAGACAGACAGACAGACAGACAGAGAGACAGTAAGATCAGTACTTTGACCCACTGTTCTTTGGCATCATATCAGAAAATGGAGACTGAAATGGACTAGTGTCCTCTCTCTTTCTGCAGGCAGGCAGGCAGGCAGACAGACATACACTCTGTACACGTCTAACTGACTTGGCAGACATAGTCCCACTTTTCCCCTCCTAGCTCCAACCAAAATCAGCCTGTTGTTTATCTAAAAACTGTCACCAGGGAATGGATCTTGGCGAAGACGAACTCTCAGTCCGGATTTAGACATGACTGTTACCATGTACTGTATATTGTTTTTTTTTGTGTTGTGGTTTTCATGCCCCTGAGCTTCCAACCTGCACACTGATTTTTATTTATCTGAATTGTTGTTTATCACTTTCTGTGGTGCAAATAAGTTCAACAAAACTAAACTACCACAGTGGTTACACAGGAAGATCTGTACCCCAGTCTAAATATTTAGTGGACGTTTCAAACAGATGGTGAATTAATTAGACGCTGGGTGGGTTACTATGAAAGGCAACTTGATTCAGTGGGAGCCAGGTGAGCTATGGCAGACTAACTACTGCAATCCACATGGTCCTTTTCTGAATTCTCGGAGCGGGATGGGACTCCTGTCAGATTTTTGGCATAAAACGCAGCCGACCTTTTGTCTCAGTATGTTTCTCTCTCTTTCTGTCTCTTTAAATTAAGGATTGGGCCTTTTTACTGGTGCTTCTTTTACGATCCAGTGTCAAGGCCAGGAAACCACGGTAACTGACTGTGGAGCAGAAGAGATAACACAGAGAGGAGGAGAAAGAACACTGGGTGGTGGAGGAGGAGGAGGAGAGAGAGAGAGAACACTGGGTGGTGGAGGAGAGAGAGAGAGAGAGAGAGAGAACACCGGGTGGAGGAGGAGGAGAGAGAGAGAGAGAGAGAGAACACCGGGTGAAGGAGGAGGAGGAAGAGAGAGAGAGAGAGAACACCGGGTGGAGGAGGAGGAGGAAGAGAGAGAGAGAGTGTAATGAGTTTCCTCCTCTTCTTCCGAAGAGGAGAGGCGAAACGGATCAGAGGACCAATACGCGGCGTGGTAATTTTCCATGGTACTTTTTAATGCTATAAGGTACACATGAACAAACTAACAAAACAAGAAATGTGAAAACTCAAAAAACAGTCCTATCTGGTGCACACACAGAGACAGGAAACAATCACCCACAAACACACAGTGAAACCCAGGCCACCTAAGTATGATTCTCAATCAGAGACAACTAATGACACCTGCCTCTGATTGAGAACCATACTAGGCCGAAACATCGAAATAACCAAAACATAGAAAAACAAACATAGACTACCCACCCAACTCACGCCCTGACCATACTAACTAAACACAAAACACAGAAAATAAAGGTCAGAACGTGACAGTACCCCCCCCCCAAAGGTGCGGACTCCGGCCGCAAAACCTTGACCTATAGGGGAGGGTCTGGGTGGGCGTCTGTCCGCGGTGGCGGTTCTGGCGCGGGACGCGGACCCCACTTCACCATTGTCTTTGTCCGCCTTATTGTCCGCCTCCGTGGCTTTCTCACCATGGCAACCCCTCTCAATGACCCCACTGGACAGAGGGGCAGCTCGGGACAGAGGGACAGGGGCTCTGGACAGAGGGACAGGGGCTCTGGACAGAGGGACAGGGGCTCTGGCGCCTCTGGGCTGAGGGGCTCTGGCGCCTCTGGGCTGAGGGGCTCTGGCGCCTCTGGGCTGAGGGGCTCTGGCGCCTCTGGGCTGAGGGGCTCCGGCAGCGGCGCCGGACAGGCGGGACGCTCCGGCAGCGGCGCCGGACAGGCGGGAGGCTCCGGCAGCGGCGCCGGACAGGCGGGACGCTCCGGCAGCGGCGCCGGACAGGCGGGAGGCTCCGGCAGCGGCGCCGGACAGGCGGGACGCTCCGGCAGCGGCGCCGGACAGGCGGGACGCTCCGGCAGTGGCGCCGGACAGGCGAGAGGCTCCCGGAAGCGGCGCCGGACAGGCGGGACGCTCCAGCAGCGGCGCCGGACAGGCGGGAGGCTCCGGCAGCGGCGCCGGACAGGCGGGAGGCTCCGGCAGCGGCGCCGGACAGGCGGGAGGCTCCGGACAGGCGGGAGGCTCCAGCAGCGGCGCCGGACAGGCGGGAGGCTCCGGACAGGCGGGAGGCTCCGGCAGCGGCGCCGGACAGGCGGGAGGCTCCGGCAGCGGCGCCGGACAGGCGGGAGGCTCCGGCAACGGCGCCGGACAGGCGGGAGCACCTGCAGGGAGGAGACTGAGAGACAGCCTGGTGCGTGGGGCTGCCACAGGAACTACCAGGCTGGGGAGACTTTCAGGAGGCTTGATGTTAGGAGGAGCCTGAAAGATCGGGCTGTGGGGGAGCACTGGAGCTCTGGTGCGCAACCTTGGCACCACTTCCCCAGGCTGGACAACTACTCGAGCCCGGACCCTCCAGAGTGCAGGCACAGGTTGAACCGGGCTGTGGGTAAGCACGGGAGATCTAGTGCTTACTACACGCACCTCTCCCCTAGGCTCCACTCCCACAGTTGCCCGGTACGAGCGGAGCGCAGGCAGAGGACGCACTGCACCCTCCCAGCGCCCGGAGACACAGCACGCAGAGCCGGCGCAGGATAACCTGGACCAAGACTGCGTACTGGCGACCAGACCCGCTGAGCAGGCACCATACGCCCTGGCTCAATGCCCACACTCGCATGGCACTTTCGGGGGGCTGCCCTATAGCGCACCGGGCTATGGACACGCACTGGCGACACCGTGCGCTCAACCGCATAACACGGTGCCTGACCAGTAATGCGCTGCTTATCATAAGCACGAGGAGTGAGCTCAGGTCTGCTACCTGGCTTAGTACCACACCTCGTGTGCCCCCCCAAAAAAATTTTTTGGGGCTGCCTCTCGTACCTGTCGCACTGCCGTGCTGGCTTCGCCAACCTCATTCTCCTGTAACCTTCCTTGCATTGCTCCATCGAATCCCAGGCGGGCTCCGGCACTCTCCCTGGGTCGACCGCCCACCTATCTATCTCCTCCCAAGTTGTGTAGTCCAGATTCAGCTCTGATGCTGGCCGCTGTTGTTGCTGCTGCTGCTGCTGTCGTCGCTGTCCTTTACCACGCCGCTTGGTCCGATTGTGGTGGGTGATTCTGTAATGAGTTTCCTCCTCTTCCGAAGAGGAGAGGCGAAACGGATCAGAGGACCAATACGCGGCGTGGTAATTTTCCATGGTACTTTTTAATGCTATAAGGTACACATGAACAAACTAACAAAACAAGAAATGTGAAAACTCAAAAAACAGTCCTATCTGGTGCACACACAGAGACAGGAAACAATCACCCACAAACACACAGTGAAACCCAGGCCACCTAAGTATGATTCTCAATCAGAGACAACTAATGACACCTGCCTCTGATTGAGAACCATACTAGGCCGAAACATCGAAATAACCAAAACATAGAAAAACAAACATAGACTACCCACCCAACTCACG